>NC_139708.1:45379967-45427467 GCF_964188405.1 Protomyctophum parallelum
AGAACTTTTAACCAGAAGTCCAGAAGGGTATTATCTATGAAAAAATGCATTGGATGTGTAGTGCCCATGACGAGGGAACGAAACTGAACGAAAAGGGACCTCACAATATGGCCTTATCTGTAACTGAGTATTCAAATGGTACCAAATGGACCCTTACGGGTCTGTAACTGAGTATTCAAATGGAACCAAATGGACCCTTATGGGTCTGTGACTCTGAGAGTGTCACACATGGATCCAAATGGACCCTTACGGGTCTGTGACTGAGAGTGTAAAACATGGAACCAAATGGACCCTTACGGGTCTGTAACTCTGAGTGTGAAACACATGGAACCAAATGGACCCTTACGGGTCTGTAACTGCATGTATACAGTACGAGTGTACAAATGGAACCAAATGGACCCTTACAGGTCTGTAACTATGAGAGTGAAACCCATGGAACCAAATGGACCCTTACAGGTCTGTAAGACTCTGAGACAGTCACACAATAATACAGCTTTATAAATAAATATGAAACCCTTGTACAAACAAGGGTCTCACAGACACACACACACATACACGCACGCACGCACGCACGCACACACACACACGGGAACAAAAAAACGAATTTTTGTTTCACAAAAAAAAACTATGATGCGAATTAATTCAAGTCCAGTTCGAATAATCCGTTTGGGGACGAATCAACACGACTTGTTAAAACAGCCACACCCTGAAAAGGTCTATAGTTTTCAGACCGTATAGTAAAGTCTAAATATAGTAAATGTAAACAAAGTCTTACCTGTCACAGGTGTGTTGCAGCTCCACAGAACCACCAACATGTAGAAACTCAACCACATCCGAGACTTTAACATTAAAACTGTGTTTACTGTGAACAACACGGACCCCAAGCAGACATCCATCTTGTTGTAGCCTTCTCTCTTTTTGGGTTTTAGACACGTTGTTGTTGAAACATTTAGTTTCAATGTCAGCCGCGGTTTGTCGAACAAGAAAGACCAGTTTTTGCAAAAGTGGCAAAGTGAACTCAATAGTATGACATCATGTGACATATATGTTGAATACAAACAAGAGTTCAAACTAGAAAAATACCTTCTATGTGAAAACCGTATAAGTATAGACAGGCTATTTGCAACCTTAGGCAACAACACAAGAATCCCAAAGGTCATAGGTAGATATAGGATTGGAAAGAACTTGTAGAAGCTGTTTTTCGTTTAGTTTTTCACAGCCTGGTAAAAAACACTGTCGACTCTCATTAACTCCATGTTCATGTCAACGAACGTTAGATTCTGAGTTGTTTAATATTAAAACAAACGGCTTGTTTATTGTAACAAACACTAGCAGCGTGCTTGTTTGGGCGTGTCAGTGACTGTGTGTGTGTGGTGGTGTGACCAAGAGGTGGCGCGCACGACCTGATGACTTACGCACGTGCGTTATTATGGATCCCACCGCAGCTCAAGACAACCCCCCCCCCCCACGCTCAGAACCCCTACTGCAAAGACGCACGCATACGCGCACGAAGGCACGCACACACACACACACACACACACGCACACACACACACACACACACACACACACACACACACACACACACACACACACACACACACACACACACACACACACACACACACACACACACACACACACACAGTCTATTTTTTTTTTCAAAAAAAATATTGACTGACTGACGTTATCTGGCTGCATTGAAGGCCTATATGACTTAACTTTTAACGTTTGATATTGTTTATAATCGTTTTAAAATGTATCTATAAGCAAAATACATTCATGAATTAAAATTGAACAAACAATATATATTTTTTAAATATATGTTTTATATAATGTTGGATTCAGATTAGACAAGCCAATTCTAGGCCTACTAAGGTACCTCCCACATACTTACACATAGAAAACTCCTTTGAAACTTTAAAAACATCTTACGGTGGACATGTTTGCCTGAAAATGATTCTTATTGTTTCACATAGTTTTAGAAATATATAGTGCTTCCAAATTTGAGAAATGTATAACGGGGGTCAGTGGCAGATTTTGTATCAAAAATATCACTTTCACCTAGAAACTCCATTCACACGTTTTATAATTCAGCTTACTGTGGACAAACAATATAGCAGACTTTGGCACAATTACAAATGTAGGCATTTATCAGGAGTGCATGCCTTTTCACCAAGGCACAAACATGCATTGGTGACCGCAGGCCTTATTACTGCAGCTAGGTTGATATACTGAGAAACTGGAAGAGCTCTGCTACGCCAGAGATCACAGACTGGACCCAACTTATGACTGAAACGGCATCCTTTGAATACTCAATTGCCAGGAGGAATAACGTCAAAGGGAAGTTCCATGAGGACTACTTTTATCAAAGGATTGTTGTAGTAACATTTTGTATTTGTACATTACATATGATATAACCACGAGTGTGGAGGGGTGTTGTCCAGGGGTTTTCCTTTTTTTTTGACTGCTACGTAGTTGTGTTTTGTTTTTAGTTTGTTTTTTCTTGTCTTTTTCTTTTGTGTAAGTCATGTGGATTTTGTATGCTTTATTGAAAATCATTAAAAAACTTTGATGACAAAAAATAAATAAAAGGAGTGCATGCCTTTTGTCCGACGGGGCATAGGTCCGATCCATTGGTCCCATCGACTACCTACCCCAAACCCTCACCCTAACCATAACCGCGAGCACGGGGCAGCACACCTAAACCTAACCCCAAACCCTCACCCTGACCATAACCGCGAGCACGGGGCAGCACACCTAAACCTAACCCCAAACCCTCACCCTGACCATAACCGCGAGCACGGGGCAGCACACCGAAACCTAACCCCAAACCCTCACCCTAAGCATAACCACGAGCACGGGGCAGCACACCTAAACCTATAACCCCAAACCCTCACCCTAAGCATAACCATGAGCACGGGGCAGCACACCTAAACCTATAACCCCGAGTCGGACCAATGCTCCGTCGGACCAAACTATGCCTCCCATTTATCAGACGCTCTTAATCCAGAGCGATTTATACATTAAGCAAGAACACAAAAGCATGGCAATACATCATATACATTAAAAAGTAGTTATCATGAATAATGCGTAAGCTAAGAACATAAGAATATATATTCAAAGATTTGTGGCGCATTTTCACGATTTTTTCAAAAATAGCAGACCTATACAAGCTCGTAGTGCGCCACTCGGTGGCGCGCTATGAGCTTGTAGATCTGCTATTTTTCAATAGCTAAAGTATAAAATAACGCTTAGTTAAAACACCAAAAGGGGTTCCCGTCCAGAATGGGTTAAATCATGTGACGAGAGAACAAACAATCACTTCTACATCAATAGTAACTCTTATATCTTTATTAAATAAACAAACTTTAAACAGTTTAGTGAGTAAATATATATGGAGTTGTCATGTCGCTCCCATAATATGCACATGACTATATATGGACCATATACTTTTTGTGCTCATTTATGGAGCCTATACTGATGACGACTCATTGAGATTAGACAACACACTCCATATTTGAGTGTTTCTTTATTGTTATGTTGTCATAGTTACACAAGTACGCACAAAGTTTGTTTTCTTCAAAACAAACTTTTTGCTCTTCCACCTACAGCACGCACGCACGCACGCAGGCACGCACACACACACACACGTCACACACACACACGTCACACACACACACACGCCTTCGGCCTGGCGGAGACAAAAAGTTAAAGTAGAATTTGTCCAAAGAGTATAAGAAAGTAAAAGGCAGACTAGTTACAAACTCGACTTCGGGTCACAAACAAGTAAAACTATTCTCTCAGCAGCAGAGACAAATAAGCATTCCAAAAACCTTTCATATCTCACCGCCCAAACTATTAATTCAGTTGTTTATCCTCTAAAGATTATTGTGACTTCTCACAGTTTCTTGTCATGTCATGTATGGAATATTATCTAATCTATCTATCAATCTATCTAATATTATCTAATCTAACATATATTTGTACTTACAGTATATATAAAACGGTATAAAGATTTCTACGTCCATGAGGCTGAATGTACAAATGAAGCCAAATTTCAAAGTCAAAGGACACACACTTCTCTTCGAAGTTTACAGAACTGTTTAATGTCACTTTATCAATCATTATTATAATACAGAAATCACACAGTGGGCTTTAGACATGGTTGGAAGTAGTTTTCTATAGATTTCTATAGATTTTGAAAGATTTGAGTCTGAAGTCTCCTTTCACGCTGACGTAGCTCATGACGTCCCTGTTGCCATGACGGTTATAGAAGTGAACCTCCTCTCCACCAGGGAGCTCCACTGTAAACGTGTCTCTTCTCTTCACGTGTATCTTCACCACAATCTAGAAGAAAGACAAACATTAAGATACGTACAGTATGGAGTACAACAAATTGAGCTCGGAAGTTAGTATCCATGATTTGAATTAAAGGATTATGATGTCACAAACATTGTGTATTTTCGATTGAGCCTTTTGACTTTGGCTTTCTGCTTTAAGGAAGAAAACAAAATTACACAAGGAAGACATATTTGAATATATATATATTTTTTTTAATATTTTTTTTATCCCACGATTTTGTAACCCATTTTTCACCCCTGTGTCAATCATCTAATGTGATCCTGGGCTCTACACACCCTCCACCAACCTAGTCCCCATATATGGGGGACAAGGGGAGAGCAACGGACTTGAACTCATGCTTCCTTCATGCCTGAGTGTCCAAGTTGCTCCTTTTACACCTGACAGGGGGGAGTTTCCCTGGTTGGACGTAGCGCGTGGAAGGAACACGTTATTCCAACCAGTTCCTTTCCCCTCCATCAGGCGCCCCAGCTGGCCAGGAGGAGGCAGTTTAGTGACCAGGATTACTGCATGTTTTTTGTGAGGGTACCTACCCTACCCTTGAATATTCTATTACACCTGGGGGTCTATTAGAGTAATGTTAACTCCATAGACGGCGACGCATACAAAACATAAAAAGTACAAAAAATGTAAACAAACAAAAATCTAGAAGGATAGGCCTAATATAACCACTTTAATTGTGAAAACATTATCTTCTGTGTAACCATAATATACAGTATATTGTCTCACCTTCACTTCAGAGCCCCTCTGTAAAGGACAACCCTTTACAGAGGGGCTCCACTCACAACCCCAGCAACCTTCCATCAGTGAGTTGAACACGAGCACGGATCCGTCCTGGTCGTCATGGAATCGAGGGTTAAAGTGCAGCGCCAGGTCCTTTGCATCCCAGCCCAGGTTGATGCTGAAACTGAATTAAAGGTGTCAGGAATATAGGTGGTGTTGAACATGAATCAATGATATCAACAGTATAATGGGTAACAAGATGACTCGCCCCGTTTCTGTTTTCCTCCCAGAATTTTCCCCAGTGAGGGGTGGGAGAGGCTGGACAGCAGACGTCTGGACTTTGAATTTCTCTAACTATAAACTTTCGTGACAGCAGACAGCCTAAGTACAAATATAATTTATGAAAAGCTACTACAGTAAAGTCTGTTCACAGAAGTTGTTGTAGGATATGTGGGGATTATCTGACGAGGTACCATTTGAGTGGGCAAAACCTTACATAATACTAAATAATACTAAATTGTTTTTATAGGGTCAATATAAGTCAAATAATATAGCCTTTCCACAGGAGTATCTTTTTATATTTTTCCAAAAAGAATACAAACAGCCAATAGCATATTACAAAGTTATCCCCCTCACTGGTGAAAAGTCCGGGAGGGAAAACGGGCAAGCACCGGGGCGAGTCATCCAGTATTCGTATAATGTTCATTGTTTTGAGTTTTTAATAACTCACAAATAGTCTTCTGAATTTACACGTGGCTCATATTATACCATTGCTGCTTCAAACCACAATCCTTTTTTAGAAGAGTATAACCTTTTCTAGGTAAATAATTTCTCAATGTATTTTAATTGCATATACAGTAGCTTTACCTGCTGGCATCGTGTAAAATCTGTCCCGTCACTTTCAGCTGGTCGCCAGCCTTCAGGGCCACATTCTTCAATTCAAGTTCCTGAAAAACACATACAGTAGGATATTAAACACATACAGTAGGATATTGCAGTGTAAAGTTTATTCAGTAATTAATATAATATCTGACAGACACTGTGATCAATGCAGTAGCCTTTACAATGCAAACACGCACGCATGCACACCACACCACACCACACACACACACACACACACCACACAACACCACACACACACTTACTATGTTTTTACAGTAAATAATACGTTTTTACAATCGATTGAAATCAGTCTCTCTCTATGTGACGATGTAAAACAAATAAAAAACCTCAAGGCATGCAGTCAAACATACCATTTTGATTCTTGGGGAGGCTTGAGAATAATCCTGGAACAGAGATAGAAAATGGTCTTTCGTCCACAAACACACTCTCTCTCCAACACAACAGCAGTGATCTGGAGGATCTGTCAGTGGCTGCAGGTAGAACCGTAGGCTTTTTATCTAAATCCAATGAGACAGGACAGAAGCATGCAGCTAGGCCATGTGAGTGTTCAATGACTGAATCAGGACTAAATAAATAATCATACAGTACATCATGATAAAACATTATCTATTGAAATGTAACCACTTGATTCACTCACCGTTGCAGTTTCCTTCACAATGGTAACGTTGATATAATGTGGTGGTGGTCTGCATTTCTGTAGTGATGAAGATGAATGAGTAAACTACTGTATATGAACAATGCCGGTGTTGCAATGTTAGCATATAGTCACCTCACCTGAAGGCCCTTTGAACTGCTACAACCGGTGGAAAAATCATGAAAAGGGGACTATATGACTTAAATGACATTATTTCAGTCGATTATGCACAGCATAACTGGGGCTTTCCTTCACAGCAGTGAAAGATGTTCGTCGACTACCTTTTTCCACTGACAAAAACGAATGGAAACTAAATGAAAACTAAGCTATGATGACTAAAACTAAGACTAAAAATTCTGACAATTTCGTTGACAAATAAAAACTAGACTAAAATGTTAGGAAGGGACTAGTGGACAAGAGATCCAGTATAAGTCATTTTACTCTTGGTTGCATGCTGAAAATAGCTGATCTACAAGCTTGTAGATCGGCTATAGATTTAATCACCTGTAGATTTAGTCGACTAAAATCTTATGACATTTAGTCGACTAAAGCTAGACTAAGACATTTCCAGGTGACTAAAATGTGACTAAAACTAAATGAAGTTTCAGTCCAAAGACTTGCTGCCAAAAACAACACTGCTTCACAGAGACAGGGTGCTGCTGCTGCTATTGTGTGCACGTTGGCCCACTGGAAACTCTCTGCTACACCAGTGGGTCTCAAACATAGACTGTAAAAAATATGGACAAAGCGTTCGCCGGGTCTAACATGGACGTAAAATGAAGCCTGTTATTCCTGCACTGTAAGTCGCCATCTTTCTAGATCCGTTTGGTACCAGCTGGCCATTGGCTGGCTCCGTTTTGGACCAGCTGGCCATTGGCTGCCCAGACAACGAGGCGGGACTTCCCCCCTTCTTCTCCATTGGTTTTTATTTTGACTCGAGTGGGAGGGGAATCCCGATCATAGACTGTAACGGTAGCCACGCCCCTCAGAACATACGCGATGTTTTTTTTTCTTTATGGTCATTTTTTTAATTAATGGGACCATAATTTTCCAAAAAGAATATTATGACATTAGAAATGAGACTTTAAACTAGTGACTGGAAGAAGAAAGTATTCATGACCATGTTTATTAAGGTAATACAGTCTAGGTGAAGTTGGGCCAAAATACATGGGCCTCTATGGAGCTATGGGGCTTTTTGGGTCCAGTCCAGCGCCACAACAGACCATTATATGAACTACCGATTTCAAATGAGGCTTCACGAAATATCTGGCTGACTGCCCCCCTGGTCTCAAAGTGTCCTTGAGTTGGTGCACGTCCATTTTGGTTCCATTTGTACGCTTTCAGAGTTTAACCCATTTGACCTGAGATCAGATTCTAAAAATGTCTTCTACATCCTGACAGTTTTCTGAAAGAGCTATGTTTCTATGTCAGTCGTTCTTCGATAAATAAATAAAATAGCAGACCTACAAGCTCGTAGCGCGCCACTTGGTGGCACGCTATGAGCTTGTAGATCAGCTATTTTTCAATAGCTAAAGCATAGCATGATGCTAACACCAAAAGGGGTTCCCGACCCAAAAAAGGGTTAAGGAGGCCATGCAGCAAAAGGTCGTCATGAACGGGACTCGAACGCGTGACGTGCCGTCAGGCCAGAGCCTTATATATGTGGCCTGATGTGCCTATAACCTATAACCCTGAGTCGGACCAATGCTCCGTCGGACCAAAGTATGCCTCCCATTTATCAGACGCTCTTAATCCAGAGCGATTTATACATTAAGCAAGAACACAAAAGCATGGCAATACATCATTAAAAAGTAGTTATCATGAATCATGCGTAAGCTAAGAACGTAAGAATATATATATTAAAAGATTTGTGGGGCATTTTCACGATAAAAAAAAAAATAGCAGACCTACAAGCTCGTAGTGCGCCACTCGGTGGCGCGCTATGAGCTTGTAGATCTGCTATTTTTCAATAGCTAAAGTATAAAATAACGCTTAGTTAAAACACCAAAAGGGGTTCCCGTCCAGAATGGGTTAAATCATGTGACGAGAGAACAAACAATCACTTCTACATAGTAACTCTTATATCTTTATTAAATAAACAAACTTTAAACGGTTTAGAGTGAGTAAATATATATGGAGTTGTCATGTCGCTCCCATAATATGCACATGACTATATATGGACCATGTATACTTTAATATAATAATAATATGCACATGACTATATATGGACCATGTATACTTTTTGTTCTCATTTATGGAGCCTATACTGATGACGACGCATTGAGATTAGACAACACACTCCATATTTGAGTGTTTCTTTATTGTTATGTTGTCATAGTTACACAAGTACGCACAAAGTTTGTTTTCTTCAAAACAAACTTTTTGCTCTTCCACCTACAGCACGCACGCACGCACGCACGCACGCACGCGCGCACACACACACACACGTCACACACACACACACACACACACACACACACACACGCCTTCGGCCTGGCGGAGACAAGTAGAATTTGTCCAAAGAGTATAAGAAAATAAAAGGCAGACTATACAAACTCGACTTCGGGTCACAAACAAGTAAAACTATTCTCTCAGCAGCAGAGACAAATAAGCATTCCAAAAACCTTTCACATCTCACCACCCAAACTATTAATTCAGTTATTTATCCTCTAGATTATTGTGACTTCTCACAGTTTCTTGTCATGTAGGCCTATGGAATATTATCTAATCTAACATATATTTGTACTTAATAATAAGGTTAATAAAACGGTATAAACGTCCATGAGGCTCCAAATGAATGTACAAATGAAGCCAAATTTCAAAGTCAAAGGACACACACTTCTCTTCGAAGTTTACAGAACTGTTTAATTTCACTTTATCAATCATTATTATAATCCAGAAATCACACAGTGGGCTTTAGACATGGTTGGAAGTAGTTTTCTATCCTAGCAGATTTTGAAAGATTTGAGTCTGAAGTCTCCTTTCACGCTGACGTAGCTCATGACGTCCCTGATGTCACAGTTACAGAAGTGAACCTCCTCTCCACCAGGGAGCTCCACTGTAAACGTGTCTCCAGTCATCTTCACCACAAACTAGAAGAAAGACAAACATTATGATACGTACAGTATGGAGTACAACAAATTGAGCTCGGTAGTCAGTATCCATGATTTGAATTAAAGGATTATGATGTCACAAAAATTGTGTATTTTCGATTGAGAAGGGGGCCAGGGGGGAGGCAGTTTAGTGACCAGGATTACTGCATGGGTTTTGTAAGGGTACCTACCCTACCCTTGAATATTATATTACACCTGGGGGTCTATTAGAGTAATGTTAACTCCATAGACGGCGACGCATACAAAACATAAAAAGTACAAAAGAAATTAAACAAACAAAAATCTAGAAGGATAGGCCTAATATAACCACTTTAATTGTGAAAACATTATCTTCTGTGTAACCATAATATATATTGTCTCACCTTCACGTCAGAGCCCCTCTGTAAAGGGTTGTGTTGCCTCTCCTCTTCACCCCAGCAACCTTCCATCATGGAGTTGCACACGAGCACGGATCCGTCCTGGTCGTCATGGAATCGAGGGTTAAAGTGCAGCGCCAGGTCCTCTGCATCCCAGCCCAGGTTGATGCTGAAACTGAATTAAAGGTGTCATTTATCTGAAAATCGCAAGTTATTTGAAAAGAGGAATATAGGTGGTGTTGAACATGAATCAATGATATCAACAGTATAATGGGTAACAAGATGACTCGCCCCGTTTCTGTTTTCCTCCCAGAATTTTCCCCAGTGAGGGGTGGGAGAGGCTGGACAGCAGACGGCTGGACTTTGAATTTCTCTAACTATAAACTTTCATGACAGCAGACAGCCTAAGTACAAATATAATTTATGAAAAGCTACTACAGTGAAGTCTGTTCACAGAAGTTGTTGTAGGATATGTGGGGATTATCTGACGAGGTACCATTTGAGGGGGCAAAACCTTACATATACTAAATAATACTAAATTGTTTATAGGGTCAATATAAGTCAAATAATATAGCCTTTCCACAGGAGTATCTTTTTATATTTTTCCAAAAAGAATACAAACAGCCAATAGCATATTACAAAGTTATCCCCCTCACTGGTGAAAAGTCTGGGAGGGAAAACGGGCAAGCACCAGGGCGAGTCATCCAGTATTCGTATAATGTTCATTGTTTTGAGTTTTTTATAACTAACAAATAGTCTTCTGAATTTACACGTGGCTCATATTATACCATTGCTGCTTCAAACCACAATCCTTTTTTAGAAGAGTATAACCTTTTCTTGGTAAATAATTTCTCAATGTATTTTAATTGCATATACAGTAGCTTTACCTGCTGGCATCGTGTAAAATCTGTCCCCTCACTTTCAGCTGGTCTCCAGCCTTCAGGGCCACATTCTTCAATTCAAGTTCCTGAAAAACACATACAGTAGGATATTAAACACATACAGTAGGATATTGCAGTGTAAAGTTTATTCAGTAATTAATATAATATCTGACAGACACTGTGATCAATGCAGTAGCCTTTACAATGCAAACACGCACGCATGCACACCACACCACACCACACACACACACACACACACACCACACACACACACACACACCACACACCACACACACACTTACTATGTTTTTACAGTAAATAATACGTTTTTACAATCGATTGAAATCAGTCTCTCTATGTGACGATGTAAAACAAATAAAAAACCTCAAGGCAGTCAAACATACCATTTTGATTCTTGGGGAGGCTTGAGAATAATCCTGGAACAGAGATAGAAAATGGTCTTTCGTCCACAAACACAAACCTCTCTCTCCAACACAACAGCAGTGATCTGGAGGATCTGTCAGTGGCTGCAGGTAGAACCGTAGGCTTTTTATCTAAATCCAATGAGACAGGACAGAAGCATGCAGCTAGGCCATGTGAGTGTTCAATGACTGAATCAGGACTAAATAAATAATCATACAGTACATCATGATAAAACATTATCTATTGAAATGTAACCACTTGATTCACTCACCGTTGCAGTTTCCTTCACAATGGTAACGTTGATATAATGTGGTGGTGGTCTGCATTTCTGTAGTGATGAAGATTAATGAGTAAACTACTGTATATGAACAATGCCGGTGTTGCAATGTTAGCATATAGTCACCTCACCTGAATGCCCTTTGAACTGCTACAACCGTTGGGAAAATCATGAAAAGGGGACTATATGACTTAAATGACATTATTTCAGTCGATTATGCACAGCATAACTGGGGCCTTCCTTCACGGGAGTGAAAGATGTTCGTCGACTACCTTTTTCCACTGACAAAAACGAATGGAAACTAAATGAAAACTAAGCTATGATGACTAAAACTAAGACTAAAAATACTGACAATTTCGTTGACAAATAAAAACTAGACTAAAATGTTAGGAAGGGACTAGTGGACAAGAGATCCAGTATAAGTCATTTTACTCTTGGTTGCATGCTGAAAATTGCTGATCTACAAGCTTGTAGATCGGCTATAGATTTAATCACCTGTAGACTTAGTCGACTAAAATCTTACGACATTTAGTCGACTAAAGCTAGACTAAGACATTTCCAGGTGAGTAAAATGTGACTAAAACTAAATGAAGTTTCAGTCCAAAGACTTGCTGCCAAAAACAACACTGCTTCACAGAGACAGGGTGCTGCTGCTGCTATTGTGTGCACGTTGGCCCACTGGAAACTCTCTGCTACACCAGTGGGTCTCAAAGTGTCCTTGAGTTGGTGCACGTCCATTTTGGTTCCATTTGTACGCTTTCAGAGTTTAACCCATTTGACCTGAGATCAGATTCTAAAAATGTCTTCTACATCCTGACAGTTTTCTGAAAGAGCTATGTTTCTATGTCAGTCGTTCATCGAGAAAAATAAATAAATAGCAGACCTACAAGCTCATAGCGCGCCACTCGGTGGCGCGCTATGAGCTTGTAGATCTGCTATTTTTCAATAGCTAAAGCATAGCATGATGCTAACACCAAAAGGGGTTCCCCCGCCCCAAAAAAGGGTTAAGGAGGCCATGCAGCAAAAGGTCGTCATGAACGGGACTCGAACGCGTGACGTGCCGTCAGGCCAGAGCCTTATATATGTGGCCTGATGTGCCTATAACCTATAACCCTGAGTCGGACCAATGCTCCGTCGGACCAAAGTATGCCTCCCATTTATCAGACGCTCTTAATCCAGAGCGATTTATACATTAAGCAAGAACACAAAAGCATGGCAATACATCATTAAAAAGTAGTTATCATGAATCATGCGTAAGCTAAGAACGTAAGAATATATATATTCAAAGATTTGTGGGGCATTTTCACGATTAAAAAAAAAATAGCAGACCTACAAGCTCGTAGTGCTCCACTCGGTGGCGCGCTATGAGCTTGTAGATCTGCTATTTTTCAATAGCTAAAGTATAAAATAACGCTTAGTTAAAACACCAAAAGGGGTTCCCGTCCAGAATGGGTTAAATCATGTGACGAGAGAACAAACAATCACTTCTACATCAATAGTAACTCTTATATCTATTTTTTCTTTATTAAATAAACAAACTTTAAACGGTTTAGAGTGAGTAAATATATATGGAGTTGTCATGTCGCTCCCATAATATGCACATGACTATATATGGACCATGTATACTTTAATATAATAATAATATGCACATGACTATATATGGACCATGTATACTTTTTGTTCTCATTTATGGAGCCTATACTGATGACGACGCATTGAGATTAGACAACACACTCCATATTTGAGTGTTTCTTTATTGTTATGTTGTCATAGTTACACAAGTACGCACAAAGTTTGTTTTCTTCAAAACAAACTTTTTGCTCTTCCACCTACAGCACGCACGCACGCACGCGCGCACACACACACGTCACACACACACACACACACACGCCTTCGGCCTGGCGGAGACAAGTAAAATTTGTCCAAAGAGTATAAGAAAATAAAAGGCAGACTATACAAACTCGACTTCGGGTCACAAACAAGTAAAACAATTCTCTCAGCAGCAGAGACAAATAAGCATTCCAAAAACCTTTCACATCTCACCGCCCAAACTATTAATTCAGTTGTTTATCCTCTAGATTATTGTGACTTCTCACAGTTTCTTGTCATGTAGGCCTATGGAATATTATCTAATCTAACATATATTTGTACTTAATAATAAGGTTAATAAAACGGTATAAACGTCCATGAGGCTCCAAATGAATGTACAAATGAAGCCAAATATTTCAAAGTCAAAGGACACACACTTCTCTTCGAAGTTTACAGAACTGTTTAATTTCACTTTATCAATCATTATTATAATCCAGAAATCACACAGTAGGCTTTAGACATGGTTGGAAGTAGTTTTCTATCCTAGCAGATTTTGAAAGATTTGAGTCTGAAGTCTCCTTTCACGCTGACGTAGCTCATGACGTCCCTGATGTCACAGTTACAGAAGTGAACCTCCTCTCCACCAGGGAGCTCCACTGTAAACGTGTCTCCAGTCATCTTCACCACAAACTAGAAGAAAGACAAACATTATGATACATACAGTATGGAGTACAACAAATTGAGCTCGGTAGTCAGTATCCATGATTTGAATTAAAGGATTATGATGTCACAAACATTGTGTATTTTCGATTGAGAAGGGGGCCAGGGGGGAGGCAGTTTAGTGACCAGGATTACTGCATGGGTTTTGTGAGGGTACCTACCCTACCCTTGAATATTCTATTACACCTGGGGGTCTATTAGAGTAATGTTAACTCCATAGACGGCGTCGGCGACGCATACAAAACATAAAAAGTACAAAAAAAATTAAACAAACAAAAATCTAGAAGGATAGGCCTAATATAACCACTTTAATTGTGAAAACATTATCTTCTGTGTAACCATAATATATATTGTCTCACCTTCACGTCAGAGCCCCTCTGTAAAGGGTTGTGTTGCCTCTCCTCTTCACCCCAGAAACCTTCCATCATGGAGTTGCACACGAGCACGGATCCGTCCTGGTCGTCATGGAATCGAGGGTTAAAGTGCAGCGCCAGGTCCTCTGCATCCCAGCCCAGGTTGATGCTGAAACTGAATTAAAGGTGTCATTTATCTGAAAATCGCAAGTTATTTGAAAAGAGGAATATAGGTGGTGTTGAACATGAATCAATGATATATACATCAACAGTATAATGGGTAACAAGATGACTCGCCCCGTTTCTGTTTTCCTCCCAGAATTTTCCCCAGTGAGGGGTGGGAGAGGCTGGACAGCAGACGGCTGGACTTTGAATTTCTCTAACTATAAACTTTCATGACAGCAGAACAGCCTAAGTACAAATATAATTTATGAAAAGCTACTACAGTGAAGTCTGTTCACAGAAGTTGTTGTAGGATATGTGGGGATTATCTGACGAGGTACCATTTGAGGGGGCAAAACCTTACATATACTAAATAATACTAAATTGTTTATAGGGTCAATATAAGTCAAATAATATAGCCTTTCCACAGGAGTATCTTTTTATATTTTTCCAAAAAGAATACAAACAGCCAATAGCATATTACAAAGTTATCCCCCTCACTGGGGAAAAGTCCGGGAGGGAAAACGGGCACGCAACGGGGCGAGTCATCCAGTATTCGTATAATGTTCATTGTTTTGAGTTTTTAATAACTCACAAATAATCTTCTGAATTTACACGTGGCTCATATTATACCATTGCTGCTTCAAACCACAATCCTTTTTTAGAAGAGTATAACCTTTTCTAGGTAAATAATTTCTCAATGTATTTTAATTGCATATACAGTAGCTTTACCTGCTGGCATCGTGTAAAATCTGTCCCGTCACTTTCAGCTGGTCTCCAGCCTTCAGGGCCACATTCTTCAATTCAAGTTCCTGAAAAACACATACAGTAGGATATTAAACACATACAGTAGGATATTGCAGTGTAAAGTTTATTCAGTAATTAATATAATATCTGACAGAGACAGTGATCAATGCAGTAGCCTTTACAATGCAAACACGCACGCATGCACACCACACCACACCACACACACACACACACACACACCACACAACACCACACACACACTTACTATGTTTTTACAGTAAATAATACGTTTTTACAATCGATTGAAATCAGTCTCTCTCTATGTGACGATGTAAAACAAATAAAAAACCTCAAGGCATGCAGTCAAACATACCATTTTGATTCTTGGGGAGGCTTGAGAATAATCCTGGAACAGAGATAGAAAATGGTCTTTCGTCCACAAACACAAACCTCTCTCTCCAACACAACAGCAGTGATCTGGAGGATCTGTCAGTGGCTGCAGGTAGAACCGTAGGCTTTTTATCTAAATCCAATGAGACAGGACAGAAGCATGCAGCTAGGCCATGTGAGTGTTCAATGACTGAATCAGGACTAAATAAATAATCATACAGTACATCATGATAAAACATTATCTATTGAAATGTAACCACTTGATTCACTCACCGTTGCAGTTTCCTTCACAATGGTAACGTTGATATAATGTGGTGGTGGTCTGCATTTCTGTAGTGATGAAGATTAATGAGTAAACTACTGTATATGAACAATGCCGGTGTTGCAATGTTAGCATATAGTCACCTCACCTGAATGCCCTTTGAACTGCTACAACCGGTGGAAAAATCATGAAAAGGGGACTATATGACTTAAATGACATTATTTCAGTCGATTATGCACAGCATAACTGGGGCCTTCCTTCACAGCAGTGAAAGATGTTCGTCGACTACCTTTTTCCACTGACAAAAACGAATGGAAACTAAATGAAAACTAAGCTATGATGACTAAAACTAAGACTAAAAATACTGACAATTTCGTTGACAAATAAAAACTAGACTAAAATGTTAGGAAGGGACTAGTGGACAAGAGATCCAGTATAAGTAATTTTACTCTTGGTTGCATGCTGAAAATAGCTGATCTACAAGCCTGTAGATCGGCTATAGATTTAATCACCTGTAGACTTAGTCGACTAAAATCTTATGACATTTAGTCGACTAAAGCTAGACTAAGACATTTCCAGGTGAGTAAAATGTGACTAAAACGGCCCAGGCCGTAGCGTAACGGTCTGGGCACCGGACTGGTAATCCAGTCGCAGTGTGCCGCGGGTTCGACTCCCGGACCCGACACGGCCTTTACTGCATGTCATCCCCCCATCTCTCTCCCGTTTCCTGTCAGCCTACTGTCTGTCCCTTCAAAAATCAATAAAAGGCGTAAGCCGCAAAAAAAAAAAAAAAAAAAAAAAAAAAAAGTGACTAAAACTAAATGAAGTTTCAGTCCAAAGACTTGCTGCCAAAAACAACAGTGCTTCACAGAGACAGGGTGCTGCTGCTGCTATTGTGTGCACGTTGGCCCACTGGAAACTCTCTGCTACACCAGTGGGTCTCAAAGGGTCCTTGAGTTGGTGCACGTCCATTTTGGTTCCATTTGTACGCTTTCAGAGTTTAACCCATTTGACCTGAGATCAGATTCTAAAAATGTCTTCTACATCCTGACAGTTTTCTGAAAGAGCTATGTTTCTATGTCAGTCGTTCTTCGATAAATAAATAAAATAGCAGACCTACAAGCTCGTAGCGCGCCACTTGGTGGCACGCTATGAGCTTGTAGATCTGCTATTTTTCAATAGCTAAAGCATAGCATGATGCTAACACCAAAAGGGGTTCCCGACCCAAAAAAGGGTTAAGGAGGCTATGCAGCAAAAGGTCGTCATGAACGGGACTCGAACGCGTGACGTGCCGTCAGGCCAGAGCCTATATATGTGGCATGATGTGCCTGGACCGCTAGGCCAGCTGGTACTCCTCCAATCATGTTATTAATCCATATTCATGATCTCTTGACATGGAATTTTGTTCATGTACAGTATGTACTATTTAATCTGTTTTTTACCAGCTTCAGAGATTGGCTGTTTGTGTTTGTGCAAAATCAGAATATATTATTAATCTGTAAGTCGTGACAAAGGTAACTAGAAAAAGTGCCCTTCTGGGCACAGGTCTCCACCAGGATAGGAATTTAGGACATTGCAGCTTGCCTTCATCTGGTGGTTGGATAAAAGGGCAACAAAAGTAAATTATCCACAGATCCATGCAGTTAGAGGTAAAAACACTTTTCGGCCAGTTATAGCGCCACCTTGAGGCTGAGTTGAAATTGTTCATGTGGCATTTCTTCCTCGGCCTAGTGGGAATGTGCGTGCACAATTTCACGGAAATCACGCGATGTGTTCATGATTTGCAGCATTTTGTTTGAAACTGAGCACTCCTGTGAACTTTGCCAATCTTAACCAATCAGGATGGAGTCTGAGAAATCTGAAAGACCCGTTTCGTTGAATGGCTCTAGAGAGACTGTGTACCAATTTGCGTGATGTTTGGACAAAATCTGTAGGTGTACTGTGCAAAAACTTGTTTTGCACAAAGCGGCCTCCTGGTGGCGCTATAACAGGCCGTTCTGGAAAGTTTGGGGCAGAGGTTCATCGTTGGCATCCAGGGAGTGTGTGTGCAAAATTTGGCATCGACCGAGATTGGCCGAGATTAGCTGCTCACGGACACACACACACACACACGGACGGACGGAGTGCAAAACATACTCTCCCCCCATGCCTTCGGCCTGGTGGAGACAATAAAGAAGATGACACGGTTGGTAACTTTGGAGCATAAATATGTACCTCACACACATTTTATTATTATTATTATTTATTTATTTTACATTTACGTATATGTATATACATACTGTATCTGTGAAACTTTTAAAAATATATATCAGTCTATATATACTGCAAGTGTAAATATGCACCTCACACAAAATGAAAACAATCACAAGAACACACAAATGACTTTACAAGGAGACTAGGCTTATTATTCTTCTTAGGAAAGAGAAATATTCTCCAGTCTGATATATATATACTGTATTATGGCATTTGGTTTGATATACTGTAGGTTTACTCAGTCATACAGTAGAAGTATCTATTTACATGGTAAATAATTTGGTTACATTCTTTAAATTAACAGGCAGTCTGCAGAACCTAATGTGAAGACATACAAAAAGAGAGCCCCCTGTAAGGCACGTTGTCAAGAGGAATATGTCGCATCATAGCAGATCTTTTAAAAATTATTTCATACCAAATGCCATTAAGGCACTAAATGATACCATGTCTCGCTAGATTTGTTTGTTTTCCAATGTATCTGCCACTGTTGTCCTGCACTTTTTTGCCATGAGAAAATAATTGTGTTAAGTGTCGTTGCTGTTGTTGTAACCGTTTGTTTTTTTACTGTTTGAGACCGAAGACGAATTTCCACACGTGGACAATAAATGAAACTAACTAACTAACTAACATCTTACAAGCAGATCTACAAGCATCGCGCTGTGACGCGTTGAGAGCTTGTAGATCAGCTATTTCCCGGGGCGCAACCCTGCACTCTTCTATCTACTGGAGATGCGGTATATGTACGACTTCTAAAAAACAAATTAGTTCAATGCCAAAATGCTGCGTTCAAGTTCAGGAGACTTATTGGGAGAAAAGGCTATTATCCTGAATGCTGCCTTCCGGCATGGCGCGGAAAGGAGAGGCGGGGCATTTCTTTCACCATGTAGTAAATGCTGCATTCGTTGGTCTGGAGAGGGCAGTTGTTTTACAGACGGGTAAAAGCGCAGGGGGTTTCACTGTGTTGATGTCTATGTGTGCACGTGTCACAGGTAGGTACTGATGTCTATGTGTGCACGTGTCTCACAGGTAGGTAGGCTACTGATGTCTATGCGTGCACGTTGTCACAGGTAGGTACTCGGGGGGGTTTCACTGTTAACGACTAAGTGTAGGTACTCCGGCAGGCCGTCCCCCGGCAGGCTGCTGTTGGTCTCCCGCCGTCGCACTTTGGTGGACAGGGTGTTCCTCTTGTCGAAGCCCTCGCTCCCCGCGCCGCGCTTCTCCAGACTGGACACGATCATCTCCGCCAGGTCCATCTGCAGCCGCTGGAAGTTCTCCCTATATGGAGATTATTTAACAGTTTGACTGTTTTACACGCTTAACCCGCATTTTAATCAACCCCCCCCCTTCACTGCCGAGATTGTTGTATTACCTTTAGAGCATACGCTGAATTATTTGGGCTTTTAATCCGCGAAAATCCAGCAAAAAAAGCTCCCGTGGTTTGTTGTGATCCGAGCGTATCATCCACCATCTTGGTGCACCCGGAAGACGCACACAAGACTCGTCTCAATGAGGCGTTGCACCCCATGCATTTCCATTGGCCTCAATTTCCCAGAAGCCCTAGCAGCCCACAGCATGTGACGATTTCCGGTTTCGTCATCAAAGCGAATGCATCTACTCTCTATCTCCGCGACGAAGACGGATTTTCTTTTTATTTATTACAATACAGCGGATTAAACACATAAAACAAAAGGCGTGTATAGCGGGGTTGGCAGCGACTTTAACCTGGAGTAATCCATTCCCGGCACGGAAACTGTTTTAATAATAATAATAATAATAATATCTCAAACTTATATAGCGCTTTTCTTAGTACCCAAAGACGCTTTACATGGGGGGGGCTTTACAGAGGTAACAACAAATTAAAAACAACTTTAATAGAAAAAAAACAAAAAAAACACTAAAAGCTAAAGAACATTAAAATACATTTAAACCCCATTAAGACCCCAAGGTCGATTCTACAAAATGTATTTTTCTAAATCCTGACGGTTTTTCTGAAAAACCCATGTTTCTGTGTCATTGGTTCTCAGACTATTTCATGTCAAGGACCCCCAAAACATATTATGTAATGAATTGAAACATATATATGTAATGAATTGAAACATATATATGTAATGAATTGAAACATATATATGTAATGAATTGAAACATATATATGTAATGAATTGGCCAATCGACCCCCATCTGAAAATATGTTGTTTCAGGGACCCCCGCTCCCCCCCCACTCTCGCTCTGAAATAATATATATTAAAACACTATAAAAAAGCATGTATTGTGTTTTCATGATTCTGAATCCATGCCAAGCATTAGTTTTGCCCAAAAGACACTCGTTGGGCTGAAAACGGCCATAAGGAACTCACGGGAGTTTGTATTTGTTAGCATGCAGCTAACATTAGTGATGGACTTACGCTGTTGGCGGGTTGGGCAGGTGGTATCCCCTTCCTTTCACCCCTGTTAGCCAGTAGGTCATCTCTTTACCTTTACCCTGTGGGTCAGATGATAAAGAACGTCACTCAGGGACCTCTAGTATACGTTATGCTTGGAATTCATTAATGAAATCACACTAGTATGTGTTTCCAGACCATTTGTGGGGCCAGTGTCCCCTTTCCATTTCCCAGCTATACCTTCCTGCATGTCACAGAGCTGAGGGACAACTGCTCACCTAATTAAAATGTAAGCTTTATTTATTTGTGTTTTGTTTTTCTTCTTATTACACGTTAAAAGGTACACCGGCTTACCTTGAGGTAAGTCTCTCCTCTGTTTTCATATTCAAACTCACAGTCTGTCCTCTGAAGGATGTTGATAGTGGACCGGCTGACATGTATCCTCAGGGCTAGAGGGAAGACATGGACTAGATTAGTCATAGACAGTCCCATGGGTATAGCGTGTGTGTGTGTGTGTGTGTGTGTGTGTGTGTGTGTGTGTGTGTGTGTGTGTGTGTGTGTGTGTGTGTCTTACGTAGGCCTGTGGACTCCATGCGCGAGGCCGTATTGACTGTGTCTCCAAACAGACAATAACGAGGCATCTTGTTTCCTACCACACCTGCAGCGCACGGACCTAAAATAGCAGAACATTTACATAGAGACAGTCATACCGCCGGTATGTATTCATTTTGTGAATGAAATGACAAAAGACAGACCGACCTATAGAGAACTGTCCTTGTGCTACTCTAGTACATCAGAATAGCTAACATAACTTATACACAAGGTTACCAAATTGATAAAAAACCTGTACGACATTGAGAGACAATGTCGACGGGCAACACTGCCCAGTGATCCATAACAGTACATTTATTATGTATTATTGCTTGTCATCAATACACGTATACTGTACATCTCACTTGTGCATTAAATACTGTTAACTCCTGAGAGTGTAAAATGAAACCAACGCTCTCAAGAGTTACATTATTGTTACACATCTGCATTGCTTAAGGAGTCTACACAATTCAACGTTTGCCATGTTATCTCTCCTAATGGTATACCAACATCAATTCAAGATTGCTTTATTTTGTCATTTGTTTCCAACTGTAACAGCAGAAGAAAAAAAAAAACGAAATTACGTTTCTCCTAGTTAAAAAAAGACAGCACAGGCTCATACAATAATAAATTATCAGTGCAAGACAATACTAAGTATAAATAAGTCCTAAAAACTACAGGGGATCCATAAAAAAAGATGAATAGAATAAAAACCATTTAAAAAACTGAACATATAGATCACAGTTCATGTCCTATCTGCCAGGGAGGCTAGAGTTCAGGAGCCTGATTGCCTGGGGAAAGAAGCTGCTCCGCATCCTTTCTGTCCTGGCACTGATGCTCCTGTACCGTTTCCCAGATAGGGCAAAAGGGAGATCATGCTGTGAGAGGGGTGGGTGGCATCCTTATAGTGATACCAGTTGCTCTCCTGATGCACCTTTGCTGGTATATGTCTGCCAGGGAGGGCAGCGAGGTACCGATGATCTTGCTGGCTGTTCTCACCGTCCTGTCCAGCTTTTTCCTCTCCTCAGCCGTGCTGCTTCCATACCAGGAGGTAAAACAATAGGTGAGAATGCTCTCAATAGTGCCTCTATAAAACATGGTCAGGGCTATGGGACAGGCAGGTCGACTCTCTTCAGCTGACGGAGTAGGTATAGAGACGCTGCTGGGCCTTTTTAATGATGGCAGTGGTGATGCTGCTCGGGGCCAGGTTGTCCGTCAGCAGCACTCCCAAAAAAGTGGTGCTTTTTACCCTCTCTACGGCTGAGCCGTCGATGGTCACAGGATGGCGTTGTGGCCTGGTTCTCGTCCTGAAGTTCACAATCATTTCCTTGGTCTTTCTGTTGTTGAGGGAAAGATTGTGCGCCTTGCACCAAGCTGCCAACTGTTCCACCTCCTCTCTGTAGGCAGCTTCATCCCACTTTGTTATGAGGCCGACCACGGTGGTGTCATCCGCAGATTTTAGGATGTGGTTGCCTCTGAACCTGGCCTCGCAGTCGTGTGTAAGAAGAGTGAACAATAGGGGACTCAGTACGCATCCCTGAGGAGATCCTGTGTTCACTTCAATGGCTTTTGGATGTTGTGTTGCCTACTTTGACTGTTTGCCTCCGCTGTGTCAGGAAATCCAGGATCCAATTACAGGTAACATTGTCCACCTCTCCAACACCCTCAGCTTCTCCACCAGCTGCTGTGGTATGATAGTGTTGAAGGCAGAGCTGAAGTCTAGAAAAAGGATCCTGGCATACTGTAGGTGTCTGCCTTTTCCAGATGCGACAGAGTGAGGTGGAGCATGGCGGAAATAGCATCCTCTGTAGACCGGTTTGGTCTGTAAGCGAACTGGTATGGGTCCAGGTCGGCGCCGCCGCTGAGGCCTCCTTTAATGCGTTCCATCATAACGATTGGGGTAAGGGCCACAGGGCGGCAGTCGTTCCTGCAGCCTGGGCTGGGCTTTTTGGGCACAGGTATAATGGTGGCGCTCTTCCAACAGGCAGGCACTCTGGCTTGACTGAGAGAGATGTTGAAAATGTCAGTAAAAACATCTTTTAACTGCTCTAGTCTGCACAGTCTTTCAGCACCCGGCCTGGTATATTGTCTGGTCCAGTAGCCTTTCGAGGGTTAATGCTGGAAAAGGCCCTCTTAACCCCAGTGGTGGATATAAGCTGGGGCACCTGGTCTGTCGGTGAGAATGGAAATCTCTGCACCTCCCTGTCATTTGTGGCCTCAAACCGTGTGTAAAAAAGGCATTGAGGTTGTCAGGAAGTGATGGATCGGTGGGGGCTGGCTGCGAAGCAGGCCTGTAGCCCAGTTACTGTGTGAAATCCCTGCCACAGTTTCCGAGTGTCCTTGTTTGTCATTAAAATGACTTGCCATCCTTTTCCCCATACATTCCTTTTGCCTCTTTTATGCCTCCGTCCAGGTCGTTCCTTGCCTTCCTATATAGGCCACTGGATCGCCAGATCTAAAGGCGCCACATCCCTGGCCCTCATTAGTATAGGCGTGTCTTCTTGGTCAGCCATGGTTTTTGGCTAGTATACGTTTGCTCCTCCTCGCTTCCCCCTCTTCCGTGCTCTGTCACACCGCTTGCTTGTCCTCCTCACTCGCAGTGCACAGCAGACCCAGTGCGGTCAGCTGCTCCTTTGGAACAATCGGTCGGTGGTGGTTACCACACTGATTCCTTATCTATTAACCCATTCTGACCTGAGATCAGATTCATAACGAGGTTTCCACTGGACACACACTGGTCTGATTAACCCATTCTGACCTGAGATCAGATTGTAAAAATGTCAGTCGTTTTTTTAGATTTTTCAAAAATAGCAGACCTACAAGCTCGTATCGCGCCACTCGGTGGCGCGATATGAGCTTGTAGATCTGCTATTTTTCAATAGCTAAAGCATAACATGATGCTGACACCAAAATGGGTGCCCGGTCAGAATGGGATAAAAGCTGCCGACTATATCTAAACTTGGCCCGTTTATAAACGTTGTATGTCAAGCTGTCTGATACCCTATTTTGCACTGTCTGTCTGTCTCTGTGAGGAGTGGCCGCAGCAAGCGTCGGCCGCGCCGCCATGTTCACATGTTGTTCATTCCATACAGAATGGAATTGTGGGCAAAATCTTATATTATTACAATATTCGTTAGTTTTGGATCCGAGAGGCTTAAATGTCATCAAATGCTGGTGGCTCAATTACCCAATAAATAATGTGCCTTGATATGAAAAGGGTTGGAAACCATTGTCTTAGACAAAGAGTTTTATTTGCTTATATATATTTTTATCCCGCGATTTTGTAACCCATTTTTCACCCCTGTGTCAATCATCTAATGTGATCCTGGGCTCTACACACCCTCCACCAACCTAGTCCCCATATATGGGGGACAAGGGGAGAGCAACGGACTTGAACTCATGCTTCCTTCATGCCTGAGTGTCCAAGTTGCTCCTTTACACCTGACAGGGGGGAGTTTCCCTGGTTGGATGTAGCGCGTGGAAGGAACACGTTATTCCAACCAGTTCCTTACCCCTCCATCAGGCGCCCCGGCTGGCCAGGGGGAGGTAGTTTAGAGTCCAGGATTACTGCATGTTTTTTGTGGGGGTACCTACTACCTACCCTAGTAGGACACGGGGAGAACATGCAAACTCCACACAGAAAGGCCCTTTCGCCAACCCCCGCCTCGGGTATGGGCACTGATGACGTGGAGGAGGAGGAAACACGCCACCAGCACCCACAGCGTCCCGAGCGGGAATCGAACCAAGGACCTTCTAGCTGTGAGTTTTATTTGGGCCTCGTGGTACCTGAGTGCACACCGATCCGAATCCACAGAGGGATGCTGGGCAGGTGCTGGAGCTGGAAGTTTCCTACAAATTCCAGGATGTCCAGAGCCATCTTAGCAATGTCCACCGCATGCCTGTTCCCGTTACGATTGGGCAACCCTGATGCCACCATGTATGCGTCACCTATTGTCTCCACCTGACAGAGAGAGAGAGAGAGAGAGAGAGAGAGAGAGCGGATAACAAGAGGGATTCATGTTTATGAATCAAGTCTTTCTTTCACGAAATGCATCTGGATTTAATCTTCAGAGTATTCTGTTTTTTTTTTTTTTCACTTAATTTTTATTGAAAGGAGAACAGACAAGAGAGAGACAACAAACAAGACCATACGGAAAGAAAAAGAAAAGAAAAAGACAAAAAGTGAAAGAAAAAAGGCTGCATTTTTCATATTACAAAAAACATTCAAATGAAATCCTATTGCAATATCGCTAGGCTGAGAGAAGAGATTCCACTTAACCCACTTTTTATAGAATTTATCCTCTTGTAGTCTAAGTATGAATGTTAGTTTTTCCATAGCATACAGTTCCTCAATAATGTCCATCCATTGATCTTTCGTTAGTGGGTCCTGTTGGCACCAGCGTCGTGTGATTGCTTTTTTACTTGATGCTAAGAGGATCTTGATTAAATATTTTCATGTATTAGAAACTCTTCAGGGAAAGAGTATTCTGTTTTTAAAAGCACATTCAGTAGCCTAGTTGTATCGTCAGGTGCATCTTTACCAGTAGTCAAAATATCTCCAAAAAGATGACCCTAGAACAGGGGTCTGCAACCCAAGATGTTGAAAGAGCCATTTTCGACCAAAAATAAATTCAAAATCTATCTGGAGCCGCAAAGAAAATTACGCATTATAATGCAGCTTGCCAAGCTTTATTATCTCCCGGGTTGCAACGAAACTAGCAGAATTTAGCATGCTTTCCCTGGAAATGTCGTTCAACATTACTTTTTTTGTTGTTTGATAGCTTCTCACTGCAGATTAAACATACAGGCAGTCAATCTGCATTGGCTGTGAAGGCAAAAGCCTCTGTCCACGAACTGTTAAATCCTCTGTTTTTCGTCGGCTATCTTTATTTCTCTCCCTGTAGAAGCCATAGCGTAGCAGGCAGCAGCCTCACACACCCACCGGTTTGTATATAATAGACACCTGGCTGGCACGGCACTGAGTGTGTCGCAAGCTGTGACGCAAATTTTAGTTTAGTTAAGTTTTCCAATTTTGTAATTTTTTTTAGAATTCATATTAAGAATGCTTGTCACGCCCAGGCGGTGGCGTAACCGTCTGGGCACCCGACTGGTAATCCAGTCTCAGTGTGCCGCGGGTTCGACTCCCGAGCCCGACACGGCCTTTACTGCATGTCATCCCCCCATCTCTCTCCCGTTTCCTGTCAGCCTACTGTCTGTCCCTTCAAAAACCAATAAAAGGCGTAAGCCGCAAAAAAAAAAAAAAAAAAAAAAAGAATGCTTGTCACGTTTGGCCTCCTACAGAAACCATAAATGAAAAATAATGTATTGCTACTTTTAATGCTACAGGGAGCCACTAGGGGCTCTAGAGCCGCCTGACCCCTGCCCAGACCCCTGCCCTAGAAGTCAAGAATTAGATGGTACTAACTACAGTATTACAAATGTAACACAAAGCCAATGGTAAAGTAATAGTATTCTTGCTGAACCATAATCCCTGGCATGAGGTGACGCTTCCAATGGATCTGATCAGTTGGCACACAGAACTCGATAACGGCCCGTTCCTGCAGGAGAGGCAACCCAACCAATGAAGCCACGTGATCCACGTGATGTGAGGCCTGTTGTTCTATAGTACAGTATAGTACAGTATAGTTGTTGTTGTAGCCAATTTGATGATTTTATATTGTGGTTAAGTTCTTGTGAAGTTGCTATGACAACCTGGGCATAGGCGGGTTCAACCAATCACAGGCACAGCCTACTTGTATGTGTCACAGGTGCACGGCAGCAGGGATTTTGGGAAACACCACAGGGAAGCCACACAGTTTTTCAACCGTGCATGTTTTGTTTGTTTTTCAGTTATTATGAGTTAATTAGTTTATTTTGTAGCACCAGTTTATTGTTCATTTACAGTTAAGTACCCGGTTTCTGTTATGACATCCTGCAATGAAAATAAAACCCTTTAAATGCACTTAACAAGATCTGATTTACTGTCAACACCACCACGCGTTGGAAAGAGCTTCAATCACACCATATCCCTCACTGGCATCCTTTTGTTGGAAAAGTTGCCTTTACAGTTGTCCTGTACCTTATACACGTCGTGGTGTGAGGCCTGTTGTTCTGTAGTACAGTATAGTACAGTACAGTAGTACAGTACAGTACAGTATAATTATTTTACTTGTGTACAAAGCATTAACCCATTCTGACCGGGCCCATTGACCCATTTTGGTGTTGGCATCATGTTATGCTTTATCTATTGAAAAATAGCAGATCTACAAGCTCATATCGCGCCACTCGGTGGCGCGATATGAGCTTGTAGATCTGCTATTTTTGAAAAATCGAAGAGCGACTGACATTTTTAGAATCTGATCTCAGGTCAGAATGGGTTCATCAGACCAGTGTGTGTCCGGTGGAAACCTCGTATGAATCTGATCTCAGGTCAGAATGGGTTAAATGGCCTCGCCCCCACCTATCTTCAGGACTGCTTGCCCAGGTACGTCCCAAACCGCCTCCTTAGGTCCGCCACTGCTGGCCTGCTTGAAAAGCCACAAAACAATGGCTTTGAAAAAATACGGCGAAGCAGCGTTCTCCTTCCACGGGCCGACCGCCTGGAATAAACTTCCAACGCACCTTAGACTGGCACCCTCCCTGGATGTTTTTAAAACTCAGCTTAAGACCCACTTTTTTACTTTAGCATTTGGCTGAATCCTTTGATTTTAATCTCACTGTTTTACCTATTTCTTTTGTCTTTTTATGCATTTATTTATGTCGTTTGGTGTTTTTTGCATTTCTTTGTACTGATTATGCCTTGATTGTTATGTTGTTTGATATTTTTTATACTTTGTTGTCTTGTAAAGCACTTTGCGCTGCACTCGTGTCATGAAAGGTGCTCTATAAATAAAGTTTATTATTATTATTATTATTATTATTATAGTTGTTCTATAGTACCTTATACACGTCGTGGTGTGAGGCCTGTCGTTCTATAGTACAGTATAGTACAGTATAGTTGTTCTATAGTACAGTATAGTACAGTATAGTTGTTCTATAGTACAGTATAGTACAGTATAGTTGTTCTATAGTACCTTATACACGTCGTGGTCGTCCAGGATGCTGTCAAAGTTCTTGTAGATGTCGTTGAGCATGTCCACCACCTCCATGGGCGTGCTGTAGTGACAGAGGGTGGTGAAACCCACGATGTCGCTGAAGTAGACCGTCACCTCCTCAAACAGCTCCGGCTCCACGCGACCCGTCTCCTTCAGGGACCGCACCACCGGACTAGAAGGGGGGAAGGGGGGAGGGGGGGGGGGGGGGGGGGTGAAGTTATTAGCTAATTTTCATCCGCAGTCCTCACGAGAAGCAGACAGGCAAACAGTGGAATACATTTATTTACATGACATTACATAGGGAACACAGCATAAAAAAAGAAATACACGTAAAATAATCATGAATGATTGCAGCTTTGGTTTTCATAGTTGGGAGTTCAATAGTCAATATGACATATATTACGCCAGTATTCTTTCTTTTTCTTTCTTTCTTTCTTTCTTTCTTTCTTTCTTTCTTTCTTTCTTTCTTTCTTTCTTTCTGAAATGTGGGCTAGGTCAGGGCCAAGCTACACCAGGCAACTTTGCGCGCGTGCGTAAGCGTTTACTGCGCTCGTACCGTGCGTTTGGATAGGACCAATATTATGTCAATGATACCAGCTACACCAGACGCACGGATACCGCGGGCCATCCTACGCGTGCTCTAAAAATAGGATCGGTTCAATTTTTTTTACGTGTGTATGATGCCCCCATGCGCGCGTATCTATATATCACAAATCTGCCGCGCGCCACAGATCTGGTGTAGCCGGGGCATTTCGCACGCATACTTTGTGCGCGCAGTGCGCTTACGTCAAACGCACACATGCCCGGTGTAGCTTGGCCGTCATTCTCCTCTGAACCCACCCCGGTAACAGCATGAAGTTGAGTTGGTCAGCTCTGTCTCTCTCTACTGTACTCTGTCTCTCTCTACTGTACTCTGTCTCTCTCTACTGTACTCTGTCTCTCTCTACTGTACTCTGTCTCTCTCTACTGTACTCTGTCTCTCTCTACTGTACTCTGTCTCTCTCTACTGTACTCTGTCTCTCTCTACTGTACTCTGTCTCTCTCTACTGTACTCACCCAGGTAACAGCATGAAGTTGAGTTGGTCAGCTCTGTCTCTCTCTACTGTACTCTGTCTCTCTCTACTGTACTCTGTCTCTCTCTACTGTACTCTGTCTCTCTCTACTGTACTCTGTCTCTCTCTACTGTACTCTGTCTCTCTCTACTGTACTCACCCAGGTAACAGCATGAAGTTGAGTTGGTCAGCTCTGTCTCTCTCTACTGTACTCTGTCTCTCTCTACTGTACTCTGTCTCTCTCTACTGTACTCTGTCTCTCTCTACTGTACTCTGTCTCTCTCTACTGTACTCTGTCTCTCTCTACTGTACTCTGTCTCTCTCTACTGTACTCACCCAGGTAACAGCATGAAGTTGAGTTGGTCAGCTCTGTCTCTCTCTACTGTACTCTGTCTCTCTCTACTGTACTCTGTCTCTCTCTACTGTACTCTGTCTCTCTCTACTGTACTCTGTCTCTCTCTACTGTACTCTGTCTCTCTCTACTGTACTCACCCAGGTAACAGCATGAAGTTGAGTTGGTCAGCTCTGTCTCTCTCTACTGTACTCTGTCTCTCTCTACTGTACTCTGTCTCTCTCTACTGTACTCTGTCTCTCTCTACTGTACTCTGTCTCTCTCTACTGTACTCTGTCTCTCTCTACTGTACTCTGTCTCTCTCTACTGTACTCTGTCTCTCTCTACTGTACTCACCCCGGTAACAGCATGAAGTTGAGCTGGTCAGCTCTGTCTCTCTCTACTGTACTCTGTCTCTCTCTACTGTACTCTGTCTCTCTCTACTGTACTCTGTCTCTCTCTACTGTACTCACCCCGGTAACAGCATGAAGTTGAGCTGGTCAGCTCTGTCTCTCTCTACTGTACTCTGTCTCTCTCTACTGTACTCACCCAGGTAACAGCATGAAGTTGAGCTGGTCAGCTCTGTCTCTCTCTACTGTACTCTGTCTCTCTCTACTGTACTCACCCAGGTAACAGCATGAAGTTGAGCTGGTCAGCTCTGTCTCTCTCTACTGTACTCTGTCTCTCTCTACTGTACTCTGTCTCTCTCTACTGTACTCTATCTCTCTCTACTGTACTCTATCTCTCTCTACTGTACTCTGTCTCTCTCTACTGTACTCACCCAGGTAACAGCATGAAGTTGAGCTGGTCAGCTCTGTCTCTCTCTACTGTACTCTGTCTCTCTCTACTGTACTCACCCAGGTAACAGCATGAAGTTGAGCTGGTCAGCTCTGTCTCTCTCTACTGTACTCTGTCTCTCTCTACTGTACTCTGTCTCTCTCTACTGTACTCACCCAGGTAACAGCATGAAGTTGAGCTGGTCAGCTCTGTCTCTCTCTACTTTGTACAGGGACGTTCTCTCCTCCACCAGGTGCTCCAGGTTCCTGGAGTACATCTGCAGCCGTCGGATCAGGTTGTCCATGTACGTCTCGCTGGCCTGGTTGTGCAGGTTGCTGAGATAAGGGTTATGGTTATGGTTGGTTATGGTTATGGTTATGGTTGGTTATGGTTATGGTTATGGTTAGGGATATGGTTGGTTATGGTTAGGGATATGGTTAGGGTTAAGGCCTATTCATAGTCTGGATTTTCGGTGGTGAGCTGACCACCGGAGCTGAAATAACGTTGAGCGGTGGTGAGTAAAAACAGAGAGAAGGGCTGGAGCGGTGGCGGTGGTTTGCTCTTCACCGCGGCTCAGTGACGTCATGTTGTAGTTCGGTGGTCACCTCACCACCGGAAATCCAGACTATGTATGAGCCTTTAGGGTTATGGCCTGGTTGTGCAGGTTGCTGAGATAAGGAGATACACACACCCCAAAAAAAAACCCCATTAGGATTAACACAGAACAATTTAAAACCCATTCTGACCTGAGATCAGATTCTAAAAATGTCTTCTACATCCTGGCAGTTTTCTGAAAAAGCTATGTTTCTAGCTATGTCGGTGGTTCTTCAATTTTTCAAAAATAGCAGATCTACAAGCTCATAGCGCGCCACCGAGTGGCGCGCTATGAGCTTGTAGATCTGCTATTTTTCAATAGCTAAGGCATGACATAACACCAAAAGGGGTTTCCGCCCAAAATGGGTTAACCCATTTAGACCTGATGTCGATTCTAAAACATTCAAAATCATGACAGTTTTCACAAAAAGATCTGCTATTTTTCAATAGCTAAAGCATAACATAATACTTCAAACACCAAAAGGGGTTCCCGCCCAGGCCAGAAAGGGTTAAATAAAAGCACATTCAAGTTCCCCGAGATGACGAGCTCCGCATGTTCAGTTCATCTTCACTGTAGCAACTGAGGCCGTCGGGCTAGGCAGGGGTGCCCAAAAAAGGTGTATCGTGATCTACCAGTGGACCACAAAGGCTGTGGAGGTAGATCACATCACATGACATGACCCTAAAAAATAAATAGTATATATTCTTTGGTTGTCTGAATTATCTGCCACTGGAATTAAGGTGCCACTTGATTGATTGACATGCATCAAAAAGGGGGCCTGTCTGCTCAAACCCACAATGTAATACTACAGAAGTCAATAGCATTATAAAGTTATATTATCCCATTCTGAACGTGCACCCATTTTGGTGTCGGCATCATGTCGTGCTTTAGCTATTTAAAAATAGCAGATCTACAAGCTCATATCGCGCCACCGAGTGGCGCGATACGAGCTTGTAGGTCTGCTATTTTTGAAAAATCGAAGAGCGACTGACATTTCTAGAATCTGATCTCAGGTCAGAATGGGTTCATCAGACCAGTGTGTGTCCGGCGGAAAGCTCGTATGAATCTGATCTCAGGTCAGAATGGGTTATATAAAAACCCTACCAGTTCCATTTCCTCCCGTTTATCCCTCATGTGTGCCGCTATAGGCTACATTTTGAAACAATTTTCAGCAATGGTACCGAGTAGGGTAGGGTGAAGGGATATAACATAATGTGTTGTAATGGTACCGAGTAGGGTAGGGTGAAGGGATATAACGTAATGTGTTGTAATGGTACCGAGTAGGGTAGGGTGAAGGGATATAACATAATGTGTTGTAATGGTACCGAGTAGGGTAGGGTGAAGGGATATAACGTAATGTGTTGTAATGGTACTGAGTAGGGTAGGGTGAAGGGTTATAACGTAATGTGTTGTAATGGTACCGAGTAGGGTAGGGTGAAGGGATATAACATAATGTGTTGTAATGGTACCGAGTAGGGTAGGGTGAAGGGATATAACATAATGTGTTGTAATGGTACTGAGTAGGGTAGGGTGAAGGGATATAACGTAATGTGCGAGGAGAGACAGGGTTGAAAAGAACTTTAGTTTATTGGTACTAGCTCTTTTCTTTGTCCACAGAGACAATGAATTCAAATCCTTGTGCTTTTCAGTTCAAAAACAAAGTATTGGCTTCAGGGTGCGGTTTATACATCTTAGCGAAAGTATCTATCTAGAAAATAAAGGTTTACCCCTAACTCAATACTTTTTTTTGTGGATCTTGTTAAGCCGGTCATTTTTAAAGTAGCTCACAAGTCAAAAAAGTGTGGGCACCCCTGGGCTAGGGAGTCGAACCCGCGGCACACAGTCCAGCTGGCTATTGATAGTTTAAGTGAAGATTGACAGGAAAGACGGAGAGAGAGAGAGAGAGAGAGAGACGGTGGGAGACATGACATGCAGCAAAGGTTGCCATGAGCGGGACTTGAACACGCGACGCGCTGTCAGGCCAGAGCCTATATTATATGTGGCATGTGCCTGGACCGCTATAGGCTAGCAGGCCAAGAATTGTTTACAGTATTACTGTACGTACCTGAATATTTTTCCAAGAATTCCTTCTATCTTTTTAAAATCCGGCCTTCGTTCTGGGTCCTCATCCCAGAAGTTCTTAATCAACATGAACAGCTGTATGCATTTAAACATGCGCACGCACGCACGCACGCACACACGCACACGCACACGCGCGCACACACACACACACACACACACACACACACACACACACAAACACAATTTCAATAACTTATAGTGAAATTAACCCTGTGACGGTCCATTTGCAGATTTAGGCACACAGTCAGAGTTTAGATTATTGCTCCGTCACAATATAATATAGATGAGGATAATAATAATAAAACTTTATTGGCCTTTTATTACCTCTATCTCTGTCTCCGATACAGTCTCAAGGTTCAGGTCTGGCCTGAAGACAGTCAGGCCACTTGGATTCTCCACTCTGTGCATCTTCTCTGAGGCAGAGGATTCAAAATGTACATAGATATTGTAAACATATTTCCGGCCAGCAGGAGGTGCTTTTGTGTAACATTAGTCTCTTCTAGGCAACAAAGTCTTATGATTGAAGTTATGATAGGCTCAGATGCCTGAAGAAGGTCTGGACCAAAACGCTGCCTAATAAAAGTGTCCATTTTGCGGGTCTTTGTGTAACATTAGTCTGCCTGCCACCTCTACTCTAAACTGCCTCCCCCTGGCCAGCCGGGGCGTCTGACGGAGGGGAGAGGAACTGGTCGGAATAACGTGTCCCTTCCACACGCCACGTCCTGCCGGGGAAACTACCCCCATGTCAGGTGAAAAGAAGCAGCTTGGACTCCTCATGCATAGAAGGAAGCATGAGGTCAGTCCACATTTCCTGACAAATATGTTATATTTTTCATTTTCTGAAAAATGAACATTTGTGGCCGTGTGGCATTTTTTTCATGTCACATGAAAGCAGGGAATCATAGCTTCAAATTGACATATTGGTTGTTCAGTTTGACCCACCAGTTTTGGAGACATGGATATTATAGAGTATAATGTCTTGCTGAAAACAGCGAGTTGAGAAAACAGGCTTGAAAGGTTCACTTCTGTGGTCTCTAACATTACACCTACCTACATGTTTTAAGCGTTTATTTCATATTTACATGTCGATTTCAGCTCTGACATTTTATTAAAAGACATGCCCTAGTATGTGAAGAGTCTGCCTGTGCTATTAACCCATTCTGGGCGGGAACCCCTTTTGGTATTTTATGCATTATAAATACTTTAGCTATTGAAAGATAGCAGATCTACAAGCTCATAGCTTGTACAGTAGGTCTGCTATTTTTGAAAAATCGTGAAAATGCGGCACAAATCTTTCAGAGCGAACTTTTGTTTTTAATATATTTTTTATCCCACGATTTTGTAACCCATTTTTCACCCCTGTGTCAATCATCTAATGTGATCCTGGGCTCTACACACCCTCCGCCAACCTAGTCCCCATATATGGGGGACAAGGGGAGAGCAACGGACTTGAACTCATGCTTCCTTCATGCCTGAGTGTCCAAGTTGCTCCTTTACACCTGACAGGGGGGAGTATCCCTGGTTGGACGTAGCACGTGGAAGGAACACGTTATTCCAACCAGTTCCTTTCCCCTCCATCAGAGCGAACGTTTTATTTTTATTTTTTTAAGATATTCTTTTGCGGCTTACGCCTTTTATTGATTTTTTAAGGGACAGATAGTAGGCTGACAGGAAACGGGAGAGAGATGGGGGGATGACATGCGGTAAAGGCCGTGTCGGGTTCGGGAGTCGAACCCGCGGCACACCGCGACTGGATCACCAGTCCGGTGCCCAGACCGTTACGCTACGGCCTGGGCCAGAGCGAACGTTTTTAACTCAAATCTTTGCTTCTGAGGGGTTCCTGGAACAACATATTTTCAGTCAAATCTGGTCAAATTTTTTGAAGTTAGATGGTTTCTTCCCGACAGCAGAGATAATGATCTTGGACCATTATTATTATTATTATTATTATTATTAACCCATTCTGACCGGGCACCAATTTTGGTGTTGGCATCATGTTATGCTTTAGCTATTGAAAAATAGCAGATCTACAAGCTCATATCGCGCCACCGAGTGGCGCGATACGAGCTTGTAGGTCTGCTATTTTTGAAAAATCGAAGAGCGACTGACATTTTTAGAATCTGATCTCAGGTCAGAATGGGTTCATCAGGACCAGTGTGTGTCCGGCGGAAACCTCGTATGAATCTGATCTCAGGTCAGAATGGGTTAATTCTCTTGGATGTCAGCCAGGCCTACCTGTATGATCGGAGCACATCTGCGTGTAGAATGGGCCGCGCCTCAACACGATCTCATGAGCAATGATGGCGTAGCTGTAGACATCGCCTTTCTGAGACACGCCCTGCGTACGGAGATGCTCTGGGGCTGTCCACAGGTCTAGGACAGGACAGGACAGGACAGGGACAGGACAGGACAGGACAGGACAGGACAGGACAGGACAGGAGAGGAGAGGGACAGGACAGGACAGGACAGGACAGGACAGGACAGGACAGGACAGGACAGGACAGGACAGGACAGGACAGGAGAGGAGAGGAGAGGAGAGGAGAGGAGAGGACAGGAGAGGAGAGGAGAGGGACAGGACAGGACAGGACAGGACAGGACAGGACAGGACAGGACAGGACAGGACAGGACAGGACAGGACAGGACAGGACAGGACAGGACAGGACAGGACAGGACAGGACAGGACAGGACAGGAGAGGAGAGGAGAGGAGAGGGACAGGACAGGACAGGACAGGACAGGACAGGACAGGACAGGACAGGACAGGACAGGACAGGACAGAGACAGGACAGGACAGGACAGGACAGGACAGGACAGGACAGGACAGGACAGGACAGGACAGGACAGGACAGGACAGGACAGGACAGGACAGGACAGGACAGGACAGGACAGGACAGGACAGGACAGGACAGGACAGGACAGGTGTGACATTTTTTCACAGACATACAAAATGAATGGACAATAAAAGGACCAGAAACACAACAAATGACCATAACAGCTACTATAGGTCTGTAACTCTGAGTGTTGAAATGGAACCAAAAGGACCCCTGTACACTGCACGAGTTATGGGTGGCCCTGGCAATAAAACATTATAGTTGGACTCTAAATATGCCATAGTGTCGTACTACGGTAAATAATATTCTGAAGAAAACCTGGAGACTTGACATTCAGTAATTTGGACTTATTTGGTAAAAACAAGAACATTATTATGGTGTGTAAAAAAATAGAAATGGTCACAGGCAAGACCAAGAGTAAAAGACTAAACTACAGATAATTGGATCATTGCAACTGTGGCACAATTTGTCTCTGGCTCTCTCACTTTTAGGATCAACAAGACATGGGAACCCCTTTTGGTGTTTTAAGCGTTATGTTATACTTTAGATATTGAAAATAGCAGATCTACAAGCTCATAGCACGGCACAGAGTGCCACGATACGAGCTTGTAGATCTGCTTTTTTTATATCGTGAAAATGTGGCACAAATCTTTGATTAAATATTATTTCAGAGTGAACGATTTTAACTGGAATCCTTGCTTCTTGGGGGTCCCTGGAACAACATATTTTCAGATGGGGGGGGGGGGGGGGGGTCGGCTGCCACATGTACATATAATTTCTGGGGTCCTTGACGTGAAATAGTTTGAGAACCACTGACATCGAAACATAGGGTTTTCAGAAAACAATCAGGATTTATATTATTTTGAAGACTTTTTTTTTTTTTTCATCTGGTCTCAGGTGTATAACCTCACCCTTGCTGGGACCGAGGATAGTGTTCCAGCCAAAGTCCGTGATCTTCACGACCATGCGGCTGTCCACCACACAGTTGGTGGATTTTAGGCGACCGTGGGCCTGGATGTTACTGGAGTGGAGATATGACATGCCCTGTAAAGACACAGATGTTACTGGAGTGGAGATATGACATAACCTGACGCTGCCAGATGGGGGCGGTATTGGGTAACCATGTTCCCCAACACAGCACTCATCTGGGATCTCTCAGGGAGTTGAGCTGACACAAATCCGTTCCGTACCGAACCAATCAGCGTGAGCTAAGGGCGGGATATGTGCGAAACCGGATGTGAAGCTATATAGACACGTCAATATGATTGGTTGTGTTTGCACGCCCACACGGTGATAGACAGACGGTCCCATCCAATCATCTACCAAGTATCTTGGAAAAAAGGAACAGCCCCGTCATCGAATTTGCTTCCGCGATCCCAGATCCCAATAAGCTGTGAAACAAATTTGTGTAGCAAGCTTCTTGGATCTGGCAGCGTCAGGTTAGATATGACATGCCCTGTAAAGAAAGGGTCATGAAATAAGGACAACAATACTGATCTATAGCTGCAAGGCAAAGAGAAGTACACAGTAACTGAGTGAACAGTGTGTGGGTCCCTGTTCAGGACGCATTGTGAGCATGTAGATCGGCTATTTTCAAATCGCCAAAGTAACAAGTAAGACGCGCAAACGCGGGAAGCGAACGCAGTGTGTGTGTGTGTGTGTGGTTGTGTGTGTGTGTGTGTGTGTGTGTGTGTGTGTGTGTGTGTGTGTGTGTGTGTGTGTGTGTGTGTGTGTGTGTGTGTGTGAGGGTGTGTGTGTGTGTGTGTGTGCTACAGCTGCGCGGGTGTGTGTGTGTGTGTGTGTGTGTGTGTGCTACAGCTGCGCCCTCTGGTGGCGGGCGGGTGGTGTCACAGCGGGACAGACAGACACACACACAGACACACAGACACACAGACATGATCTGCAGGGTCTCATAGTTAGTGCTCACTGCATTCGCAATCACTGCGTTCGCAACTAGTAACTAAAGATTTCAAATAATTGTAGTGGAGTAAAAGTACAAATGTTGGCTCCGAGATGTAGTGGAGTAGAAGTAAAAGTAAAGTTGTCTGTGATTTTCTTTTGCTATGTTCTCTATATCTGTGGTGTTGTACAGCACTTTGGTACAATGGAAATTGTTTTTAAATGTGCTTTATAAATAAAGGTGATTTGATTTGATTTGATGGGATGGGTGGAGGGAGGAAAAGAAAATGCACTAAATATCTTTTTGTACAAGAAATACGAAATGTATTGTTCTTATCTCTGCCGTTTCCAAATAAGGTAAACAATACAACATTTAAAATTAAATAAATGAATGAATAAAAGGTCTGTAACTCATGTGTATGATTTTTCGTGCAATTTTGAACATTGGTGCACTCAGTTAAATTAATACTGTTGGGGTCCCATTGATTTAAAAGATGTGTATCAAATGGGGGTCCGCGGCCGAATGCATATCAAACTGCATGGGAGGGGGGCCTTTGAGATTGAGAAAAGGCGGTGTACAGTGTACTATTAGCAACATTTACAGTAAATAGAAGTACCTTTGCTATATCATACATGACTGATATCTTGAACTCCATGTCCATGAAAGCTTCATCGGGGTAGGAGATTTTATCTCCGAGAACATGCTGTGAATGAAAAAGAGATAAATACAGTGGTCACTTTCTACAAAACATATTGTACATGACAGACACGTGTAAATGGGCCTAAATGCTGGCTGTGCATTTGTAAAATGAAGACTTACAGTAGGTTACAAATAAATGTATAGAAAACTAGGCTACTGTTTGCCTGTATTTGGTGGTGGGGGGGAGGATGTCATTTCCAGAACGGCCTGTTATAGCGCCACCAGGAGGCCGCTTTGTGCAAAACAAGTTTTTGCACAGTACACCTACAAATTGGTACACAGTCTCTCTAGAGCTATTCAACGATTCAGATTTCTCAGACTCCATCTTGATTGGTTAAGATTGGCTTCCAAAGTTCACAGGAGTGCTCAGTTTCAAACAAAATGCTGCAAATCATGAACACATCGCGTGATTTCCATGAAATTGTGCACGCACATTCCCACTAGGCAGAAGAAGAAATGCCACATGAACAATTTCAACTCAGCCTCAAGGTGGCGCTATAACTGGCCGAAAAGTGTTTTTACCTCTAACTGCACGGATCTGTGGATAATTTACTTTTGTTGCCCTTTTATCCAACCACCAGATGAAGGCAAGCTGCAATGTCCTACATTCCTATCCTGGTGGAGACCTGTGCCCAGAAGGGCACTTTTTCTAGTTATATATATATTCTTTCAGAGCGAACCTTTTTAACTCATATCTTTGCTTCTGGGGGGGGGGGGGGGTCTCTGGAACAACATATTTTCAGATGGGGGGTCGGCGGCCAATTACATATATTTTTGGGGATCCTTCACATGAAAATGTTTGAGAACCACTGACATAGAAACATAGGGTTTTTCATAAAACCGTCAGGATTTAGAAGGCATTTGTAGAATCGTCCACTGTCTGTCCATTGAAATGGGGGCATTATTAGACATGGGCTTCTACCTACGTATACCTCCTTTAACATACGGCAATAAATCATCCCCTCCACCCCCAACATAGTAGAGTTCCATACTAAATAATCTTGCATTATTGGGAAAGTATATATGCACATGAAGCACAATGACAGGACTGCTGTTGTGAAAAGTCAGACGATAATGAGCGATCACTTACCCTAAGGGAGCCTCTCTCGCAGAGCTCAAACACTCCGTACACACCGTATTCATATTTCACAGTGCCGTAGAACTTGGTCAGGTTGTAGTAGTCGATGCGCATCAGCTGAAATAAGAGCAGGAATGTTGGAGAAGGGATGAGGGAGGGGGGGCAAGTTCTCATAAACAGGGACGTGCAAATCCTGGTCTCTAAACTGCCTCCCCCTGGCCAGCCGGGGCGCCTGAAGGAGGGGAAAGGAACTGGTTGGAATAACGTGTTCCTTCCACGCGCTACGTCCAACCAGGGAAACTCCCCCCTGTCAGGTGTAAAGGAGCAACTTGGACACTCAGGCATGAAGGAAGCATGAGTTCAAGTCAGTTGCTCTCCCCTTGTCCCCCATATATGGGGACTAGGTTGGTGGAGGGTGTGTAGAGCCCAGGATCACATTAGATGATTGACACAGGGGTGAAAAATGGGTTACAAAATCGTGGGATAAAAGAAATATAGCAACAAAAAGAAAACAGGGACGTGCACACATCAAATGGGGGGCTTCGATCAGCCCCTGCCCTTTCATACCCCGTCTGTAAAACAACTGCCCTTTGAGAGCTTGTAGATCTGCTATTTTCGCTATTTTTGTTCAAAAGTACCCTCTTACGGGATCAGCCCTCATAAACATCATCCCTCCCTGACTTTATTTGGAAAATAAGTAAAACATAGCAGATCTACAAGTTCGATGCCACATGTTGTGGGCTCGTTAATCGTCTATTTATTTTTTTTACCTCTGAGAGATATAGCTATTACGTTTAAGTAGGAGACATGCCCAGCTGCCCTCTCAATTTTATATTAAACATACAGAGAACCAGAGGAGAATTGTGAGGACAATGTGTTTTATCCAGTGATGAAAACTCTCCAGGTGCACTCGCTTTACCCCCAGTCTGTAGGACCAAGTCCTATAAATCTCATTTGACAGGGAGATAACAGATTCCTAAACCTGCCAACAAAACACAAACTCTAACAACTAGCTAAACCCTGAGCAGTTAAAAAGTTAGGATAAGCAAACCGGTGGCTACACATTAGGCAATGATATCATGTCTCAATGGAGTTGTTGTTGTAACAGACATGCGTAAACGTTTGACAGAGCGGTAATCTGAATAAGGGCTGGGAGGGCATACTAATAAGGGGTGATTTGCTCATTGGTTTGCTCGTTTACGAAATGTACATCCTAATTTAAAATATAAAATGTCTTTCTGTTTTTATTTGATGGAACTTGGAACGCAAGTTTTATGGGAACTTGGAACGCACCATTTTGCGTTGAACAAATTTGTTTCGTTACACCGCATGTCCAGTAGATAAATAGTGCTGGCTTGCGCCCCGAAAATAGCTGATCTACAAGCTCTCAACGTGTCGCCCTGTGAGCATGTTCGCTATTTTCTTTCAAAACCAAGCTATGATGACTAAAACTAACACTAAATGTATTGACAATTTCGTCAACGAATAAAAACTATAAAAACTAAACTAAAATGTTAGGAAGGGACTAGCGGACAAGAGAACCAGTACAAGTAATTGTACACATCGTTGCATGCTGAAAATAGCCGATCTACAAGCTCACAACGCGTCGCAGCACGACGCGCTGTGAGCTTGTAGATCGGCTATTTTCAGCAAGTGCAAAATGAGCCATTACGACTGCATCAAGGCCCGCCAAAATACATTTTAGTCGACTAAGTCAACTGTAGATTTAGTCGACTAAAACTAGACTAACACTAAAACATTCCGGGCGACTAAAATGTGACTAAAACTAAGTGAAAACTATTCAAAAGACTATGACTAAAACTAAAATCAAAATTTGCTGCCAAAAACTGTTTCACACTGCTAGTGATACTGTACAATGTACAGTATGTTGATATCTAATGTGTGTCTTGTTAGTTTCTCTCTTTCTACCTTTCTCCAAACGGCAACGATGGAGCTTCTATATGACAAAACATTTCACTTCTTTACACCCGACTGTAAACCTGTAGGTATTCTGGTGCTTGGTAGGAATCACGGTAGGTCAAAGTGGGTTCGTTCTAATACTTTATGAATTAAAGGAGCATTCAGTGATTTTGGTGATTTGGAAAACCCCCCCGGTCCGCCCCGGTAACAAGATGTGCACATGCACGCACTACAGTACACACACCAAGGCCCGCCCCCGCTCGATCCTGATTGGATGAAGGTTGGGCCACCTAACCAAAAACGAAACCTACGGTTTTTTGACCAACAGGGGTTAACTGGGGACATGGAGGAACTCCTTATATGGTCAGCACACTCTATAGTAGGGACTAGGGAGGATTATCACAACAACACAATGAATTAAGTGAAATCACTGAATACACACATTTAACAGTACTCCAAAGAATAATTAGTCACAACTGAAACAGGTCTTACTGCATTGAGTTCAATCTTCTGGTTCTCGTCGAAGTTTCCATCTGTGAGTTTCAACTCTTTCAATATCACGGGCTAAAAGGATACAGAACATTACATTACATTACATTACATTATGCATATCAGTTTTCTTTTTGTAAATCTTACAAATCATCATCTATCATATGTTGTGCACGTGATACCTTTTTGTCATAGCGCCCTCGGTGCATGTGATATATGCTGTCCTTCCTCTCATCCTCAATCTGAGACACACACACACACACACACACACACACACACACACACACACACACACACACACAAGCGGACACATTTTACTGTTATCTGTGCATACATTTAACAAGACATTCTTGAACACACACAATAATGCAGCTTGAGAGCATTCTGAACAATATTCAGTCTCGGTTCATGGATACATAGGAAGCATGGTCTGGTCTCCTCCATATTGTGCATGCACATGCACGACCTGCAGGCCTCTGCAGGTCGCATGTGCAGCGACCTGGCCGAACATAGGGCAGCGGTGGCCGAACGGTTTGCGGAGCGGTCTTGATATCGGAAGGTCGCTATAGTTCGTATTCCCCGGACCGGCGCGTTAAAATGACCACCGCTGATGTGCCCTTGAGCAAGGCATTGAACCCCTACCATGAAATGGCTCCAAAACTGTGGAATGCACTTCCCATTGCAGTCAGAACTGCAGCATCACTCCCAATCTTCCGCCGTAGCCTGAAAACCCACCTTTTCAGACTCCATCATGGCCCATAGCACTTACCCTAACCCCTTAGATAGCATTTATGTTGGCTTAGATAGCATTTGACACAGACTTATAGCATGTTATGTAGACAGCACTATAATTGTATTGTATATAGTCATAGCACGCCATAGTACATATGTATAGCATAGTAGTGAATATGTATAGTTTATTATGTATAGTGTATGTATAGTTTCATCATATAGATATTCCGCTGTTACCTTCTTAGCTTACGCATGTTTCATGATAAATGCTTTTATGTGATGTATTCCCATGATTTTGTTCTTGCTTAAATGTAAGTCGCTCTGGATTAAGAGCGTCTGCTAAATGCCTAAATTGTAAATTGTAAATTGTAATGTTCTATGAGCAGGGCCTGGCTGTGAACAAGTTCTTGAGCTTAGTCCAGGGGTAAACATATACCTTTCCTTTCTTTCTACTGTACTGTATGTAATGATAAAGAGACAGTCACACTGAGGGAAAAGACAGGAAGCAGAGCTGGAGGTATAGTGCCAGAGACTAAAATGTCGAGGTTCTCTCTGGGAGTAACAAGGATGGATATAGGATCAGAAACGAGTACAACAGAGACTGAGACGCATGTTAGAGATGTTTTGGAGATAAAGCCAGAGAGGCCAGACTGAGATGTTTTGGACACGTACAGAGGAGGGAATATAGTGAGAGTATATCGGTAAAAGGATGTTAAGGTTGGAACTGCCAGGCAGCTTCCTCGAGTCGAGGCCTCCTGCTTGGAAAGAGACGTTTTTTTGGATGCAGCGAAAGAGGACATGAAGTTAGTTTAGTGTGAGAGAAGAGGAGGCAGAGGACAGGGTATAGGATGGAGGCGGATGATTCACCCATTCTGACCTGAGATCAGATTCATACGAGGTTTTCCACTGGACACACACTGGTCTGATGAACCCATTCTGACCCGAGATCAGATTCTAAAAATGTCAGTCGTTCTTCGATTTTTCAAAAAAGGCAGACCTACAAGCTCGTATCGCGCCACTCGGTGGCGCGATACGAGCTTGTAGGTCTGCTATTTTTCAATAGATAAAGCATAACATGATGCCGACACCAAAATGGGTGCCCGGTCAGAATGGGTTAACTGTGACAAACCCCTGAAGGGAAAAGCCGAAAGGAAAAGAAGAAGATAATAATAAACTATTAAAATGCCTGCCCTGCATGGTGAATGAATCTAACTTGACTTTACTGTACTGTATGTCACAGCCATTACCCCATCTCGTCCACCACACATTCCCCCGTTTGTTTGTAATAACTCGTCCGATCTCACCACCCTTCACTGCATTTCACCGTCTGTAACTCATCGCACCCAGTGTTGGTGTCATCGACTAACACTATGACAAAGAATGTTCGTCGAGTACCTTTTTTCACTGACGAAAACGAAATGGAAACAAAATGAAAGCTAAGCTATGATGACTAAGAATAAATATATATATAAAATATATTGACAATTTCGTCACCAAATAAAAACCAGACTAAAATGTTAGGAAGGGACTAGTGGACAAGAGATCCAGTATAAGTCATTTTACACTTGGTTGCATGCTGAAAATAGCCCGATCTACAAGATCGGCTATTTTCAGCAAGTGTACAACCAGTCATTACATTTTAGTCGACTAAATCAAATGTGGATTTAGTCGACTGAAATCGTATGATTATTTACTCGAGTAAAACTAGGCTAGGCTAACGCGACAACATTCCACGGGTGACTAAAATCTCACCACACTTACACCCTATATCTGACCCATCTGTAGCTTAACTTCACCACCATCATCTCATGGATTCTCACCTGAACTTCCATCTATATCTCAGCCTGCGTCAAACCTGCCGAAGCTCATAAAATAAAAGAACACCAGCTGTTCTGACATGGTGTTTGTGGAGACGTGTGATATAATTTATACCTTCAGGGACACTTCCTTCTCATCCAGTGGTCCAATCAGGTCCGGATTGAGGTGGGACCATTTCTTCTGGCTGCGACGCTCTTTTCTGTTCTGTCTGACATTAAATCCCCCCCAAACACACACACTTTGTTACCTTTTCTTACCTCCTTTCATTGTGAATTATAACGTTATAGAAATAACAGTATAACAACAGCAGCATACATTTGACTTCATCACTTTATCAGAGTAAACTGATGAGAGCATTATTAGGCCATCGATCTAAGCTAAAAGAAATTGCAAAACTAACTCATTAGAAGGATTTGTATGATCCTTATAGGGTCATCCAAATAACATATACAATTATTATTATTAGTAGTAGTATTACCGGTATATATATTTTGGATCATGGTAAATTCAGGGGTACCATTAACCCATTCTGACCGGGCACCCATTTTGGTGTCAGCATCATGTTATGCTTTAGCTATTTAAAAATAGCAGATCTACAAGCTCATATCGCGCCACCGAGTGGCGCGATACGAGCTTGTAGGTCTGCTATTTTTGAAAAATCGAAGAGCGACTGACATTTTTAGAATCTGATCTCAGGCCAGAATGGGTTCATCAGACCAGTGTGTGTCCGGCGGAAACCTCGTATGAATCTGATCTCAGGTCAGAATGGGTTAAAACCCTATAGAAGCATGTAATGTGTCAAACTAGGGGGTTTTATTGATTCTGAATCCATGCCAAGCATTAGTTTTGCCCAAAAAACACCCATTGGGCTAAAAAACGGCCATAAGGATCATAAAAAAAAACCCATGAACGATTACCATTGCAATTTCTTTTGGGTCAACTCAAATCTTAGATTGGTCTATCAATTAACATTGACTTTATAACCCATTCTGACCGGGCACCCATTTTGGTGTCAGCATCGTGTCGTGCTTTAGCTATTTAAAAATAGCAGACCTACAAGCTCATATCGCGCCACCGAGTGGCGCGATACGAGCTTGTAGGTCTGCTATTTTTGAAAAAAATCGAAGAACGACTGACATTTTTAGAATCTGATCTCAGGTCAGAATGGGTTCATCAGACCAGTGTGTGTCCGGAGGAAACCTCGTATGAATCTGATCTCAGGTCAGAATGGGGTTTATATTCTTACCTGTAGAAGATGAGAGCGATGGCGGTCACGACGGCCACACTCACACTTAAGACTATCACAATGATATCCTGGGTACTGAGGTCTGGAAAAGCAACGCACGCACGCACGCACGCACGCACGCACGCACGCACACACACACACACACACACACACACGCACACGCGCACGCGCACACACACACACACACACACTAGTACGCAAAACTAGTACAATTACAGAGCTACAAGCTCACAATGCATCACTTGATGCATTAACTATTTCTGAAAGTCTGAAAAGATTTTTTTTTATAAAGCCTATATTTTTGCCTATACAATGGAATTGAAATGCCCAAAATAGGGATTGGTTATTAATTGATTATTGATTATTAAATTATCGATAATATTTTTTCTTAAAAAAAAGGGGGAAAAAAGGACTAAATTGACAATCTATAATAATAATAATAATGAATTGCATTTTTATAGCGCTTTTCCCAAGTGCTCAAAGCGCTTTACAATGGTTCATTCATTATATATTATATTGGGAGGTGAAGCGGCGAACAGTCGACGCCAGCATCCTCACTTCCCACATTCACACACCGACGGTGGCGAGCTGAGCTCAGCTCACACCGACCGACTCATTGGAGGCAATGTAGGGTCTTGCCCAAGGACACTTCGACATATGGACAGGAGGAGGAGCCGGGATTCGAACCGCCGACCCACAGATCATTGGACAACCTGCTCTACCTCCTGAGCCACAGCCGCCCATTTGATCAGCTGTTATGCCCCTAATCTCACACATCCTTACCAGTGAGGTGAGCTGGCAGGTCATTATAGGCAGACTGTTATGCCTCTAATCTCACACATCCTTACCAGTGAGGTGAGCTGGTAGGTCATTATAGACAGACTGTTATGCCTCTAATCTCACACATCCTTACCAGTGAGGTGAGCTGGCAGGTCATTATAGGCAGACTGTTATGCCTCTAATCTCACACATCCTTACCAGTGAGGTGAGCTGGCAGGTCATTATAGACAGACTGTTATGCCCCTAATCTCACACATCCTTACCAGTGAGGTGAGCTGGCAGGTCATTATAGGCAGACTGTTATGCCCCTAATCTCACACATCCTTACCAGTGAGGTGGGCTGGTAGGTCATTATAGGCAGACTGTTATGCCTCTAATCTCACACATCCTTACCAGTGAGGTGAGCTGGCAGGTCATTATAGACAGACTGTTATGCCCCTAATCTCACACATCCTTACCAGTGAGGTGAGCTGGCAGGTCATTATAGGCAGACTGTTATGCCCCTAATCTCACACATCCTTACCAGTGAGGTGAGCTGGCAGGTCATTATAGGCAGACTGTTATGCCCCTAATCTCACACATCCTTACCAGTGAGGTGAGCTGGCAGGTCATTATAGGCAGACTGTTATGCCCCTAATCTCACACATCCTTACCAGTGAGGTGGGCTGGTAGGTCATTATAGACAGACTGTTATGCCCCTAATCTCACACATCCTTACCAGTGAGGTGGGCTGGTAGGTCAT
>NC_139708.1:45429967-45577467 GCF_964188405.1 Protomyctophum parallelum
ATAAATGTACCTCGAAAAGACATTCCCAAAGGGGTTTTCCTATAAATGTACCTCGAAAAGACACGTTCCCAAAGGGGTTTTCCTATAAATGTACCCTGAAAAGACACGTTCCCAAAGGGGTTTTCCTATAAATGTACCTCGAAAAGACACGTTCCCAAAGGGGTTTTCCTATAAATGTAGGGGAGAGCCGCCAAGGTTGTAACGCTTCACGGTTGTAACATGGACGTTATCTCTTGATTGGTCAACGCCACCATGACGCCATCGCGTCAGTTTGTGTACAGCAACGTACTCTACGTGCCCAGGCAGTTTGAAATGTTTACCTTCATCCCACGGGGAGCTATTGGCGAAAAACTGATTTTTCTCAAAAAGCTAAATTTTTACACCTGGAGTATATGTGTGCTACAATTTTTTTCTTTGATGTTGGTGAATAAAAATCCACATGGATGTCTTCATGCTTATGTTCTTCATTAGTTTGCATCGTGTTTAGACGGAATGCACGTTCATTCTGGTCTGTAAGCAACGGCAAAGAAAACTTGCAAAAGTGGATCAATTGTAACACACGCCGGCTCCATTCAATACCATTATAGGTCATATTTACACAGTTGACATATTGGCCAATATTATATGTTCTAAAATTGTATTGTATTGTGTAGTGTATTCTAAAATTATTGTAGGGTTGTATAACATTGTACAACTCAATAAATCAAACGTTTGTTTAAAGGACCACTTCACCACTTTTCAACCTATCTTCATATAATAGGTCCTCACTAATAATCATGGTAAAATGGTGCAATTATTTTCTACTCTGTCTGTGTCTCATAGGAGGGCTGTGGGCAGTTCAGAAACCGTCTTCCAGTGACATCATCGATGGGGAATACAAGCCAATAGAAACTGCAGGCTTTCTAGTCCTGAAAAGTTGCAATGCGAAAATGGAAGCCATCGTTCTCACGATAATGAAAATCTAAATATTTTTGTAAAAAAAATATTGTTTAAAAAAAAATCTGCCTAATGATGATGTCACTGGAAGACGGTTTCTAAACTGCCCGCAGCCGTGCTATGAGACACAGACTGAGTAGAAAAAAATCGTGCAATTTCTTCATGATTATTAGTGAGGACCTATTATATGAAGATAGGTTGAAAAGTGGCGAAGTGGTCCTTTAACAGTTTGACTGTTTTTTACGTTTAACACGCATTTTAATCAACCCCCTTTCACTGCCGAGATTGTTGTATTACCTTTAGAGCATACGCTGATTATTTGGGCTTTTAATCCGCGAAAATCCAGCGAAAAAAGGTCCCGTGGTTTGTTATGATCCGAGTGTCGCATCCACCACCCGGATGCACCCGGAAGACGCACACAAGACTCGTTTCAATGAGGCGTTGCACCCAATGCATTTCCATTGGCCTCAATTTCCCAGAAGCCCTAGCAGCCCACAGCATGTGACGATTTCCGGTTTTGTCATCATAACAAATGCATCTAGTCTGTTTGTCCGCGACGAAGACGGTTTTTCTTTTCATTTATTACAATACAGCGGATTAATCACATAAAACAAATGGCGGGTATGTCCGATATGGCAGCGACATTAACATGGAGTAATCCATTCGCGGCACGGAAACTGTTAATCAATGTATTTCCCCACTGAACTGACCAAAAAAAAAAAAAAGCCCAAACTGGTACACCCGATACTATTTAATATTTCCCTTATTTTTGATACATTTTCTTATCACATCCATGGTATGAAAACAATGCTAAGGAGTTGCTTCAATGAAATATAATTGCTTTAAGCTGAAAACGATATGTTTAATGATGCTTTTTAGCGTTGTTACATTTATCATGCATGCCGTTACAATTAATCCGACATGCGCAGCAATTGTAACACTGGAACAGCGTCCACGTTCGGTTTAATAACTCCCGACCTGTTTTATAAAAAAAATAACTTAAAGTGGTTTATGGTAGCAGACATGTGTAGGTCCGTTGCCTGAAAATATTACATGTGTAGATAAACGGATCTCTGAGTAAAAAAAAGTGTTACATCCTTGGCGGCTCTCCCCTACCTCGAAAAGACACATTCCCAAAGGGGTTTTCCTATAAATGTACCTCAAAAAGACACATTCCCAAAGGGGTTTTCCTATAAATGTACCTCGAAAAGAAACATTCCCAAAGGGGTTTTCCTATAAATGTACCTCGAAAAGACACGTTCCCAAAGGGGTTTTCCTATAAATGTACCTCGAAAAGACACGTTCCCAAAGGGGTTTTCCTATAAATGTACCTCGAAAAGACACATTCCCAAAGGGGTTTTCCTATAAATGTACCTCGAAAAGAAACATTCCCAAAGGGGTTTTCCTATAAATGTACCTCGAAAAGACACATTCCCAAAGGGGTTTTCCTATAAATGTACCTCGAAAAGACACGTTCCCAAAGGGGTTTTCCTATAAATGTACCTCGAAAAGACACGTTCCCAAAGGGGTTTTCCTATAAATGTACCTCGAAAAGAAACATTCCCAAAGGGGTTTTCCTATAAATGTACCTTGAAAAGAAACATTCCCAAAGGGGTTTTCCTATAAATGTACCTCGAAAAGACACGTTCCCAAAGGGGTTTTCCTATAAATGTACCTCGAAAAGACACATTCCCAAAGGGGTTTTCCTATAAATGTACCTTGAAAAGACACATTCCCAAAGGGGTTTTCCTATAAATGTACCTTGAAAAGACACGTTCCCAAAGGGGTTTTCCTATAAATGTACCTTGAAAAGACACATTCCCAAAGGGGTTTTCCTATAAATGTACCTCGAAAAGACACATTCCCAAAGGGGTTTTCCTATAAATGTACCTCGAAAAGACACATTCCCAAAGGGGTTTTCCTATAAATGTACCTTGAAAAGACACATTCCCAAAGGGGTTTTCCTATAAATGTACCTTGAAAAGACACATTCCCAAAGGGGTTTTCCTATAAATGTACCTTGAAAAGACACATTCCCAAAGGGGTTTTCCTATAAATGTACCTTGAAAAGACACATTCCCAAAGGGGTTTTCCTATAAATGTACCTCGAAAAGACACATTCCCAAAGGGGTTTTCCTATAAATGTACCTCGAAAAGACACATTCCCAAAGGGGTTTTCCTATAAATGTACCTCAAAAAGACACATTCCCAAAGGGGTTTTCCTATAAATGTACCTTGAAAAGACACATTCCCAAAGGGGTTTTCCTATAAATGTACCTTGAAAAGACACATTCCCAAAGGGGTTTTCCTATAAATGTACCTTGAAAAGTCACATTCCCAAAGGGGTTTTCCTATAAATGTACCTTGAAAAGAAACATTCCCAAAGGGGTTTTCCTATAAATGTACCTCGAAAAGTCACATTCCCAAAGGGGTTTTCCTATAAATGTACCTTGAAAAGACACATTCCCAAAGGGGTTTTCCTATAAATGTACCTTGAAAAGTCACATTCCCAAAGGGGTTTTCCTATAAATGTACCTCGAAAAGACATTCCCAAACGGGTTTTCCTATAAATGTACCTTGAAAAGACACATTCCCAAAGGGGTTTTCCTATAAATGTACCTTGAAAAGACACATTCCCAAAGGGGTTTTCGTCGTCACTGGACAGATTGAGCAGCCTGTTCCTCAAGACCTGGCCGAACAGCAGCGCTCCATCATGGTAGCCTGTTACATAGTCATTTATCTGGAGAGAGAGAGAGAGAGAGAGAGAGAGAGAGAGAGAGAGAGAGAGAGAGAGAGGGGAAAGAGAGAGTGAGAGCCCTATATAGTAAAAGATACCGGCTCTGTTCAGAATGTATTGTCATCTCCCGAGTCCCGTCTTTCCACAAAACAATAGAAAATGCTTGATACAGTATGTGGGCTCGTTACGGGTCCATTTGGATCCATTTGTACACTCTCAGAGTTAAATTAACATTGATTCTACAATATAAATTGTGTCCCAGAGATAGAAATGCCATGTAATGGGGGTCCGTAGACTAATGCATGTCAAATTAAACGGGTTGAGAATCACCGCTAGAGCCGTAAAAAGCTTCTCTCATGGGGGTCCCTGGCATGTCTTTTCAAACGGGGGTCCGTAGGCTAAAAAATATGTAAATTTGGGGGTCCAGTGACGCTGCACGGCTCACCGTCTTCGTGTCGTTGTACCCGTTCAGGTCAGTGGCGTTCCTCTCCTGCAGAGTCACCACCAGCACTTTGTCCATGTTCTTAGTGGACGTTGTGTTGACATAGTTGGACCCATTGCTGGAAGAGAGAGAGCATTGTTCTCTGAATTCCTAATAGATTTTTACAGACCATTATCAACAACATGCACACAGACAGACAGACAGACAGACAGACAGACAGACAGACAGACAGACAGACAGACAGACAGACAGACAGACAGACAGACAGACAGACAGACAGACAGACAGACTCAGACCTACTTGTAAATATCAAGGAGAATGAACATGATGTCGTCGTGAAGGTTGGTCAGATTCATTGCCGACATGTCTTGGCGGTTCCCACACAGAATGAAAACTATGAATACAAATGCAGCATCATGTACATTAAAACTGAGCAGACAGAGTTATAAGTAAAGTTATACTTTATGTTAAACTTTCAAAACCGACGGGATTGTGCACGCATAAAGAGCACAGAACTCTGACCACAATTTAGACAATTTAGGCATTTAGCAGACGCACTTGATCCAGAGCGACTTACATTAGGTAAGAACAAAAAAGCATGATGGCATACATCACATACATAAAGAGTAATATTCAAGAAACATGCGTAAGCTTAGGAACGTGACAGTGGGATCTCAATATAATTAAACTATACAAACTATACATATATACTTATAAAGTGCTATGACTATACATACAATTCTAGTGCTGTCTACATGGCATGCTATAAGTCTGTATAAAATGCTATCTAAGTCTACATAAAGTGCTATCTAAGGGGCTGGGGTAAGTGCTACGGGCCGTGATGGAGTCTGAACAGGTGGGGTTTTTTGCAGACTACGGCGGAAGATCGGGAGTGAGGTAAGGTTGCAGTTCTGATTGTAATGGTCAGTGTATTCCATAGCGTTGGAGACAGAAGGACCACCCTAACACCAATTAATTTGTCTTCATACTCCTAATTTGTCTCCAGGGGCACACTTCCCAGACGCTGCTCATGCTTTGACGTATAGCAAATGTTGGTTCTCATACTTTTTAGTGTATTTAAGCACAAGTTGCTTAGTTTTTTTTTATATATTAGCCTGTATTGGTCGCGCTATTAGACTTTCCTGTGCTTTCTTTGAGCTTCTTAGTTAGTGGGTACTGTGTTTATGAACGTACATGTCGTACATGTCGACTGTCCTTGTTATCGTCTTGTATTTATTGTTACTATATAGTGGCCCTCTGGAGTCTGTGTGGAACTATATAGTGGCCCTCTGGAGTCCGTGTGGAACTATATAGTGGCCCTCTGGAGTCCGTGTGGAACTATATAGTGGCCCTCTGGAGTCCGTGTGGAACTATATAGTGGCCCTCTGGAGTCCGTGTGGAACTATATAGTGGCCCTCTGGAGTCCGTGTGGAACTATATAGTGGCCCTCTGGAGTCCGTGTGGAACTATATAGTGGCCCTCTGGAGTGAGTGTGGAACTATATAGTGGCCCTCTGGAGTGAGTGTGGAACTATATAGTGTCCCTCTGGAGTGAGTGTGGAACTATATAGTGGCCCTCTGGAGTCCGTGTGGAACTATATAGTGGCCCTCTGGAGTGAGTGTGGAACTATATAGTGGCCCTCTGGAGTCCGTGTGGAACTATATAGTGGCCCTCTGGAGTGAGTGTGGAACTATATAGTGGCCCTCTGTAGTGAGTGTGGAACTATATAGTGGCCCTCTGGAGTCTGTGTGGAACTATATAGTGGCCCTCTGGAGTGAGTGTGGAACTATATAGTGTCCCTCTGTAGTGAGTGTGGAACTATATAGTGGCCCTCTGGAGTCTGTGTGGAACTATATAGTGGCCCTCTGGAGTCCGTGTGGAACTATATAGTGGCCCTCTGGAGTCTGTGTGGAACTATATAGTGGCCCTCTGGAGTCCGTGTGGAACTATATAGTGGCCCTCTGGAGTCTGTGTGGAACTATATAGTGGCCCTCTGTAGTGAGTGTGGAACTATATAGTGGCCCTCTGGAGTCTGTGTGGAACTATATAGTGTCCCTCTGTAGTGAGTGTGGAACTATATAGTGGCCCTCTGGAGTCTGTGTGGAACTATATAGTGGCCCTCTGGAGTCCGTGTGGAACTATATAGTGGCCCTCTGGAGTCTGTGTGGAACTATATAGTGGCCCTCTGGAGTGAGTGTGGAACTATATAGTGGCCCTCTGGAGTCTGTGTGGAACTATATAGTGGCCCTCTGGAGTCCGTGTGGAACTATATAGTGGCCCTCTGGAGTCCGTGTGGAACTATATAGTGGCCCTCTGGAGTGAGTGTGGAACTATAATGTGGCCCTCTGGAGTCCGTGTGGAACTATATAGTAGCCCTCTCCATCCTCAAAGTTGCCCAGACCTTGCCTTGTATTTCTCATCAGATACTCACTGTTACTGCGTCTGCGACCAGACGCCAGGGCACTGAGCAGCTCCTTCTCGCTGCGCAGCATTATCCTGGAGGTATGGACAGCAAAGTGCAACGTGGGAGCTTCCAAAGCGTTGATGTACCTGAGGGAATACAAACAGAGATGGAAGAAAAGCGACCTGAGATCAGATTCTAAAAATGTCTGTTTGAATATGACAGTTTTCTGAAAAAGCTATGTTTCTATGATTCTTTCTTTCTATGGTTCTTCGATTTTTCAAAAATAGCAGACCTACAAGCTCGTAGCGCGCCACTCGGTGGCGCGTTATGAGCTTGTAGATCTGCTATTTTTCAATAGCTAAAGCATAACGTAATGCTAACACCAAAATGGGTTCCCCGCCCAAAATGGGTTAAAAACGAATCCAATGATTTCTTTCAGAAATGTCATGCAAGAAATAAAAGCTAAATCTAAGAAATTCCATAAATTAGGAAACTAAATGTTTAAAGGACCACTTCACCACCTTTTCCAAACTTATAGCTTTATACAATTGGTCCTCACTAATGTTCATGATAAAATACAGTGAAGTGGTCTTTTAAGTAGTAGTGAAAATAGCCGATCTGCAAGCTCACAACGCGGGGCAAATCAATGCGCTGTGAGCTTGTTGTAGCTTGTAGCTTTGTTTTCACTATGGTTTGGGTCCCGGGGTCCGGGAAGACATCAAATGTGTCTTTTAGGTCACAGGCTAAAAGGTTTCAGGGAACCAATGGCCTACTACAGTGTTGTTTTTGGCAGCAAATTTTGACTTTATTTTTAGTCTGCAGTCTCTTGAATAGTTTTCATTTAGTTTTAGTCGCATTTTAGTCACCTGGAATGTTTTAGTGTTAGTCTAGTTTTAGTCGACTAAATGTCATAAGATTTTAGTCGACTAAATCTACAGGTGATTTAGTCGACTAAAATGTATTTTGGCGGGCCTTGACGCCGTCGTATTGATTGTTTTTTTTTTTTACTTGCTGAAAATAGACGATCCACAAGCTCACAACGCGTCTATTTTCAGCATGCAACTAATTGTAAAATGACTTATACTGGATCTCTTGTCCACTAGTCCCTAACATTTTAGTCTAGTTTTTAGTTGTATATTTAGTCTTAGTTTTAGTCATCATAGCTGAGTTTTCATTTAGTTTCCATTTAGTTTTCGTCAGTGAAAAAAGGTAGTCGACGAACATTTTTCGTTTTAATTTTAGTCGACGAAAACAACACTGCTGCTACAGTATATATGCGACGCTTCAGAGATCCAGCACGCAGAGCTCTCTAGCCCATTCTGACCTGAGATCAGATTCATACGAGGTTTCCACTGGACACACACACTGGTCTGATGAACCCATTCTGACCTGAGATCAGATTAAAAAAATGTCAGTCGTTCTTCGATTTTTCAAAAATAGCAGACCTACAAGCTCGTAGCGCGCCACTCGGTGGCGCGCTATGAGCTTGTAGATCTGCTATTTTTCAATAGCTAAAGCACAACATGATGCTAACACCAAAATGGGTTCCCGGTCAGAATGGGCTAGATCACTGGTTCCCAAAGTGGGGTCCGGGGACCCCCAGGGGTCCTTGAGAGAGTTCCAGGGGATCCCCATGCTAAATGATAATTAGGAACCAAATGGACCCTTATGGGTCTGTGACTCAAAGGGCTGTATTTTGTGTGTCTTAAGTACCAGGTCTTATTCCCTAACTTGAGTAAACTAAAGACCTGGAGGCGTGATCAATGCCATTAGGCTATTCTGAGTGGCCAAAGAGCATTGACCACGCCTCCAGGTCTTTAGTTTACTCAAGTTAGGGAATAAGACCTGCCAGACCTGGTACTTAAGACACGCAAAATACACCCCGAAGTGTACAAATGGAACCATGTACACTCTCAGAGTTAAATTAACTTTGATTTTACAATATACATTGGGGTCCCAGAGATAGAAATGCCATTAAATAATGAGTCCGTAGACAATATTCAAACTGGGGTCCTTGAAATGAAAATCGGTGAAAATCACTGCCAGAGCCGTAAAATGTTTCTCTTATGGGGGTCCCTGCCAGTTGTTGTTTTTGGCAGCAAATTTCTATTTTAGTTTTAGTCATAGACTCTTGAATAGTTTTCACTTAGTTTTAGACACATTTTAGTCACCTGGAATGTTCTAGTGCAGGGTTCCCCAATAGGCGGCCCGCGGGCCATTTGCGGCCCACAGAGCGCCCCCTTGTGTCAGTAGCCTATGCATGTCAAACTGGGCATCCTTTTCAAATGGGGTCTTGCCCTGAAAATGAATTTTCAGGGCAAGACCTCGACCTCGCGCGTGCAGACTCGGCCCCCAGCCTGGTACGCTAGTCAAAATATGGCCCTTGACGAAAATGTATTGGGGAACCCTGTTCTAGTGTTTAGTCTAGTTTTAGTCGACTAAATGTCATACGATTTTAGTCGACTAAATCTACAGTTGATTTAGTCGACTAAAATGTGTTTTGACAGGCCTTGATGTCGTTGTAATGACATATTTTACACTTTGGTTGCATGCTGAAAATAGCAGATATACAATCTCACAATCTCACAAGATTGTGAGATTGTATATCTGCTATTTTCAGCATGCAACCCAGCATAAAACTGGATCTCTTGTCCACTAGTCCCTTACTAACATTTTAGTCTAGTTTTTATTTGTTGACGAAATTGTCAGTATATTTAGTCTTATAGTTTTAGTCATCATAGATTCGTTTTTATTTAGTTTTAGTCAGTGAAAAAAGGTAGTCGACGAACATTTTTCGTCTTAGTTTTAGTCGACGAAAACAACACTGGTCCCTGCATGGCATATCTTTTCAAATGGGGGTCCGCGGGCTAAGTAATGAGTGTCAAAGTGGGGGTCCTTGACAGGATAAAGTTATGGAACCACTGCCCTAGACCTCTCTCTCACCAGAAGCAGTCCTCCGTGGAGATCTCCTTGTCCTGCTTGTAGACGTAGACCTGGTCCCACTCAGGTTTGAACGGGAACGTCGCCGCCATGAACGAGGTCAGGAAGGTCGCGATCTTGCGGGCCGGCGGCAGGATGCGGGTCAGGTTCTTCTTGAAGTCGCAGGAGAGGCCGAAGCTCCCGGCGGAGATGATGGGAATGCTCAGTTTGAAACCGATGTCCTCGCTGTGAGAGAGAGAGAGTAACGGCCAAGCTACAACAGGCAATTTTGCGTGTGTGCGTATGCGTTTACTGCGCACGTTTACTGCGCACGTTTACTGCGTGCGTTTACTGCGTGCGTACAGTGCGTTTGGATAGGACCAATATATGTCAATGATACCATCTACACCAGACGCACGGATACCGCGGGCCATCCTACGCGTGCTCTAAAAATAGGATCGGTTAAAAAAAATATCTATATATCCTCCCGGAAGGTCCCCACAAATCTGCCGTGCGCCACAGATCTGGTGTAGCCGGGGCATTTCGCACGCATACTTTGTGCACGCAGTGCGCTTACGTCAAACGCACACATGCCCGGTGTAGCTTGGTCGTCAACAGTAAATTCAACCAGTCAATTCAGCGAGCGATGTGTGTGTGTATGTGTGTGTGTGTGTGTGTGTGTGTGTGTGTGTGTGTGTGTGTGTGTGTGTGTGTGTGTGTGTGTGTGTGTGTGTGTGTGTGTGTGTGTGCGTGCGTGCGCGCGTGCATGTGTGCGACTGTGCGTGCATGTGTATACCTGCTGCGAACTGTTGCCTGCTTTTACAAAGAAACTGTGATGTCCTTCCTCTTTCTTTGTCTTCTATTTTGATCATACATACATTTGCATATTTTATATAGTCTTCTGTCTCGATATCTGACTTTCTTTCTTTCTTTCTCTCCTCTCTATGCTCATGAGTCACCGCCACTAACTACAACTCATTGTTGAAGTTGTAAGAGAAAGACGTTAACAAGAAGAAGATAGGAGAATAGGATATGTATTAAATGTACTCACTCCACTAGTTGAAAGGTGGCATATGTGCAGGAGGGCCCCAGCATGACACAGCCGATTTCACCTTGTTTCTGCAGAAGACATTGTGGTTATACTCAGTGTTGGGCAGTAACAAGTTACTAGTTACATATTACTGTAATATTATTACTTTTCGCAGTAACGAGTAAAGTAAGTTATTACTCTGCCAAAACAGTAATATTACTGTTTTGCATATTACTTTTTTGTTTTGTTGGCTGCCGTTTGAAAACATTTCATTTAAAGGTATATTCAGTGATTTCACTCAAAAAACCTTAGGTTTCGTTTTTGGCTGTGGGACCCAGCCTTTCGTCCAATCAGGATAGAGAGTCAAAAACGAAACCTAAGGTTTTTTGACCCCCAGGGGTTAACTGGGGACAGGGAGGAACTCCTTATATGGCCAGCACACTCTATAGTAGGGAGGATTATCGCAACAAAACAAAAAAATAAGTGATATTTGAATTAAGTGAAATCACTGAATATACCTTTAAAAGGTAGTGAGAGATTGCTGCTTTATTATTTTATAGCCTTTTTGGCTGATTGGTGGCTGTGTGCAGTTCAGATTGTTGATGTTGAATTCCAAATGTGGAATATGCAGCAGAAAAAAGGCTGATGAGAGACTGTTGACTATGTTTGTTTTATATCCTGCAAATATCCAGTTTGGCTGATTGGAGACTTCTTATTCCAATGAATTGGATTCAGTTGTAAAAGGAGCTGGCTAAACAGATTATTTTTGCGGGTGGAAGGGGCCCGGTTGAAAAGTAATATAAAGTAATATGTAACTATATTACTCTTGATTCCAAGTAATAAGTAATGTAATATTATTACTTTTTCTAAGCAGTAATAAGTAAAGTAAACATATTACTCTCCTAAGTAATATTGCCCAACACTGGTTACACTACAGGAATACCAAACCACTCACCCCTTTACCAACTCGCCCCCGCGAAATGTTTTAATGTAGTAAACAGTTCATTTAGTATTTCCCTCCCTTTCTTTAAAACGTGAAATGATCTTGTATACAGATTTATTTGATTTTAATGTATAGTAGTTGATCTCTATACTCTGTGAGATTTAGAAAGAACAACATGACACCTTTTATATAATCACCAACATGAATTATGTTTGTTATTTAACCCATTCTGACCTGAGATCAGATTCATACGAGGTTTCCGCCGGACACACACTGGTCTGATGAACCCATTCTGACCTGAGATCAGATTCTAAAAATGTCAGTCGCTCTTCGATTTTTCAAAAATAGCAGACCTACAAGCTCGTATCGCGCCACTCGGTGGCGCGATATGAGCTTGTAGATCTGCTATTTTTAAATAGCTAAAGCATAACATGATGCCGACACCAAAATGGGTGCCCGGTCAGAATGGGTTAAATGGTGCATTTATATAGCGCCTTTATCCAAGGCGCTTTACATAGATTGTGCATTACATTCACCCATTCACACACCCGATTGCGGCGGAAGCCATGCAAGGTACCAACCAGCACATCGGGAGCAATTCGGGGTTCAGAGTCTTGCCCAAGGACACTTCGACATGTAGACAGGAGGAGGAGGCGGGATTCGAACCGCCGACCCATGGATCATAGGACGACCTGCTCTACCTCCTGAGCCACAGTCGCCCCGCTGGGTATAGAGTAGTGGGGCGGACGACCGTACCTGTTACCTACTACTCCAGGTTCCCCAATTAATTTTCCTCAAGGGCCATATTTTGACTAGGGTACCAGGCTGGGGGCCGAGTCGGCATGCGCGAGGTCGAAAATTACTTTTCCCTGAAAATTCATTTTCAGGGCAAGACCCCATTTGAAAAGGACCCCCAGTTTGACATGCATAGGCTACTGACCCCCATTTAATGCCATTTATATCTATTTATATATACCACAACGGGGCCGCCTATTGGGGAACCCTGTACTATACAATATAGTATGGAATAGTTGGCATTGTACATTTTACTACTATTTTCATTAGCCAAATCTGATTTCACCCTGAAAGTTAGAAAATCTAGGGTACACGTTATTGTCATTGAGCCGCATGCAAAGACAAGAACAAGAACAAGACGAGCTGACAAACCTTTCAAGACAATTTCCATCTCATGTTGGTCATTAGGAACCAGTGTTGTTTTTGGCAGCACATTTCTATTTTAGTTTTAGTCGTTGTCTCTTGAATAGTTTTCACTTAGTTTTAGTCACATTTTAGTCACCTGGAATGTTCTAGTGTTTAGTCTAGTTTTAGTCGACTAAATGTCATGCGATTTTAGTCGACTAAATCTACAGTTGATTTAGTCGACTAAAATGTGTTTTGACAGGCCTTGATGTCGTTGTAATGACATATTTTACACTCTGGTTGCATGCTGAAAATAGCAGATCTACATTCTCGCAAAACACATGCAACCCAGCATAAAACTGGATATCTTGTCCACTATAGTCCCTTCCTAACATTTTAGTCTAGTTTTTATTTGTTGACGAAATTGTCAGTATATTTAGTCTTAGTTTTAGTCATCATAGATTCGTTTTTATTTCGTTTTAGTCAGTGAAAATAGGTAGTCGACGAACATCTTTCGTCTTAGTTTTAGTTGACGAAAACAACACTGTTAGGAACACAACTGTACAAACGTAGCCAAAACCTTTTTACATTTGTACACAATTTTACAATTACAATTTACAATTTAGGCATTTAGCAGACGCTCTTAATCCAGAGCGACTTACATTTAAGCAAGAACAAAAGCATGGGAATACATCACATAAAAGCATTTATCAATATCATGAAACATGCGTAAGCTAAGAAAGTAACAGTGGAATATCTATATAATGAAACTATACATACACTATACATATAAACTATACATATTCACTACTATGCTATACATATGTACTATGGCGTGCTATAACTATATACAATACAATTATAGTGCTGTCTACATAACATGCTATAAGTCTGTGTCAAATGCTATCTAAGCCAACAGAAATGCTATCTAAGGGGTTAGGGTAAGTGCTATGGGCCATGATGGAGTCTGAAAAGGTGGGTTTTCAGGCTACGGCGGAAGATTGGGAGTGATGCTGCAGTTCTGACTGCAATGGGAAGTGCATTCCACAGTTTTGGAGCCAGAAGGGAGAAGAGTTTGGGACGTGTGGAGCGTTGGCCCGGCGTTTTTAGTGAGGGTACTTCCAGTTTCCCTGCGTTGGCTGATCTGAGTGCGCGGGAGGGTTTGTAGGGTTCAATCATACTTGTAAGATATGGGGGAGCCATACCTTTGGTTGCTTTGAATGCCAGCATCAGAGTTTTGTATTCTGTGCGGGCAGCGACCGGGAGCCAGTGGAGGGAGCGGAGCAGGGGGGAGACATGTGAGAATTTTGGCTGGTTGAAGACCAAGCGAGCTGCTGCATTTTGGATCAGCTGGAGAGGCTTAAGTGCACATGCTGGTAGGCCAGTAAGGAGGGAGTTACAATAGTCGAGTTTTGACAAGACTGTTGTCTGGATTAGGAGCTGGGCTGATTCCTGGGTGAGTACACACATGTGGGAAAGAGACCACAGTATAACCCATTCTGACCGGGCACTCATTTTGGTGTCAGCATCATGTTATGCTTTAGCTATTTAAAAATAGCAGATCTACAAGCTCATATCGCGCCACCGAGTGGCGCGATACGAGTTTGTAGGTCTGCTATTTTTGAAAAATCGAAGAGCGACTGACATTTTTAGATTCTGATCTCAGGTCAGAATGGGTTCATCAGACCAGTGTGTGTCCGGCGGAAACCTCGTATGAATCTGATCTCAGGTCAGAATGGGATAGGTGCACATGTACTTACATGTAACTTCTTGAGTATCTCCACCCCCTCGCACGAGCTGCTGCCACAGCCTCTGCGTCGGTACAGCGTGGTGTTGAAGCCATGGTAGCTGGCCGTCAACGTGAAGTTCAAATCTGGGGACATAGAAAAGGAAAATAAAAATAGATACCGTCGCTGTCGGGCGGAAATCTTGTATGTCCAAAAAGCCCTTTACTTTCCAGGAAACAGGAATGTTTCAATGGATCCAAATGTAGTTTCACCCATTCTGACCTGAGATAAGATTCTAAAAATGTCTTCTACATCCTGACAGTTTTCTGGAAAAGCTGTTTCTATGTCAGTCGTTCTTCGATTTTTCAAAAATAGCAGACCTACAAGCCCGTATGAGCTTGTAGATCTGCTATTTTTCAATATCTAAAGCATAACACAATGCTAACACCAAAATGGGTTAACTTATTTACTGATAAGCGCTTGATAATACTTTGCATTGGATCAAAAAATTAATAAAACTAAAACCCACAGACACGCTCAAACACTTTCACATTCACGAAACAAATCTGACATAGGAAAAATAGCAGATGTGATGCATTGTGAGCTTGTATAGATCAGCTACGTTTGCTAGTTTTGTGTGACAATGTGTTTGTAGTAAGTGACAAGTATTAATTAATTACACATTAATTGACCAAAGACAACATAAAAGGTTCTCATTAATCATTAGTGCAAATTGAACACCTCATTAATCTTGTTATCAAGATCAGAGTACAATGATTTTACTGTCCCCTGTAGCCTATACTGGAACATTTTCTTTATCAAACTAGTTTTTAAAATGGCCCCCTATTAACTCTACTACTTTGACCTATTAACAACATTATTTTCATTAAAGGTTCAGTACTGTCCAAATTGTATACCCAAAGAACAATCACAATTGCAGCGCATATGCCAAAAGCCAAAGCCATTCATTAATCTAACAAACTGTCTTCTTGAAGCCTGCAGTAGACTTTGTATGTCTTATGATAGAGCATGTATTTGGCCTTATTCTCAGTGGTTCCCAAGGTCCTTTGGGGGGGGGGGGGCTCCAGGGGGTCCCCAGGAAAAGTAGTAGTAGTTTCTTTATTTTGGTCATTAAAACAAATCAATACAGTGCCTGCTTTTTTTTTGCAAAAGAAACATTGACCAAAAAGGTGTAGGCTGAAGCCTATAAGCTTATAGTGCCTACCCTTCTAACAAATAAATGGCTTTCATAGGTAAAATAATACAACAAAGCAAACAGAAGGGGAAAAAAACAAGAAAACAAAACAAAACAAAACAAACATAACATAAAACTAAAACTAAAACAAAGACAGACAGGACAATACAGTTAACAGGAACAAGACAAAAAAGAACAAAAACAACAAAACAAAACACAAAACGAGAAAACAAAACATCATATCAATGTTCTATATGTATCTACTATTTTTGATCTATATCTATCAATTTTATTTTTAGTTATTTCGGCATCATAGTTTATCCATTTAAATGTTGGCTAATGGCTATTCAATTGAAAATATCTGAAAAATATATCGACTATAACTCTTCTGAGGGAGCCCCTGGCACAAAACCCTTCCAGATGGGGGGGTGTTAGCATTATGTCATGCTTTAGCTATTGAAAAATAGCAGATCTACAAGCTCATAGCGCGCCACCGAGTGGCGCGCTACGAGCTTGTAGGTCTGCTATTTTTGAAAAAATCAAAGAACGACTGACATAGAAACATGGCTTTTCCAGAAAACTGTCATTTTCAAACAAACATTTTTATAGAATCTGATCTCAGGTCAAAATGGGTTAATTAAGGGTCCAGTTTAGGGCCAACACATCAGGGCAGATATACATACATATCAATTTGGGGGTCCTTAATTGACTTTGAAAAGGTTTGAGAAGCCCTTTATGCTCTATAATACCTGCTTCTTCGTTCAGTTTCCGGTCCTTTTCTATCGCTTGCTCCACCGCTGCTTTGACAAAAGCCAGACTCCACTCGGTGTTGTCCTCCAGCAGAACCACGTTCATGGTGTACGGGCGCTCGCGGCAGTCGTCCAGCATCTCAGAGGCCGCGGCCGCGGCCGTGGCCGTGGCCGCCGCGATAAGCAGAATCCCAAATGGTATAAAGCAGTGCACGTAGAACATCATATCACGATTTGAGATATTGGGTTTTCTTCTCAACAGCTACGACGACGACTAAGCGGTCTGTTGATATAGTTGTCAAATCAATTCCAAACGCGGCGATGATGATGATATCAGATCTCCAAACATTGCAGGTAGGAGAGAAGATGGAATTCCATTATGAACGTTGACCCCTCAACCCCCTTACATAGTTCTCTGTGAAAGCAGAACTATAATAATCAGCATTTTCAATGTCCCAGCGGGCAGAAAGCAGTCACTCTTTTTGAGACACGTAGAACTCTCCACAACACATCAGGTATAGAAATAAATAGAGCGTTTGATCCAATCGTCCCCGGTTTAGTGGACAAAAGAAAGACTCAATACAAAAATCAACTCGGTTTGGTCCTTTATAGGGGGAGAAAAAAGGCATAAGATCAACAGATTGTCCTCAATGAGCTTGGGAAGAGCCCGTCTACAGTATACTAACATGCGTTAATGAACAACTGTCAAGTGACAGCCTGTGTGTGTGTGTGTTAACCCATTCTGACCTGAGATCAGATTCTAAAAATGTCTATTACATCCTGACAGTTTAATTATTAACCCATTCTGACCTGAGATCAGATTCTAAAAGTGTCTTCGATTTTTCAAAAATAACAGACCTACAAGCTCGTATCGCGCCACTCGGTGGCGCGATATGAGCTTGTAGATCTGCTATTTTTCAATAGCTAAAGCATAACATGATGCCAACACCAAAATGGGTGCCCGGTCAGAATGTGTTAAGGGGGGGGGGGGTTAGACTCTCATTTTGTAGATTGTAACACACTTACATCACAGTCCCCGTCATGTTTATAAACATGCTCTTTACCTTTAACTAAATGGCTCTCATTCTAATGAATTAATGTGATGTGAAAATGAAACAGTTACAATATAGTAAAATGTCAATCATGAAAGGAATTGGGTAGACCGTAGACGATCGATATACCTTTGTATAAGTAATACCTCAGTACTTAATTAATAGCCGTATATACATTTTGATTTGACGGTAAAAGTTTGCATGCTGATTGTCACTCGAATATAAGATTATAGAAGTTAACCAGCAGATGGACAGACTTGTAGGTATACACTAACCATACACAGACATATAGACTGCAACGTGCACAGGAACGGAACAAGAAGACTTTCAATGATCTCAACACAGAGACAAAAGGAATCAATACAACCCCCTCTATGTTCCATATTCTCTGCCTTTCAGTCTATAGAATGTCCCAAAGACAAAGATTCTCCAAGCGAAGGCTTACAGCTTACACTGTGACGGGAGCAAAGGTCACAAATACGGCCATAAAAGTGCAGGCTTTGTGTGCCACTGATAAATATCGTCTGTTATAAAACGGAGGTTAGATTAAGTCAATAAAAGTCTCAGCCGGCCACTCGTATTATATACCACCGTCCCTTCATTCTGTGATATATGAACGGTGCTATATAAATAAAGGTTTATTATTATTATTATTATATGGCAAAGATCCCAAACCCCAAAGTATAGAGCACTTTTTTTGTCCCTCACTAATAAAGATATCTCAAAAGAAAAACGGCTGGGATTAGCGTGGAATGGAGCCACTCACCTCACCCTGAGGACAAACCAAACCCATGCGAGTTGACCCACTGACCTCTCCTAGCTATAGCGCCACCCTTAAGCCAAAATGTCAACTTTCCACACAGACAAGATATCTCATAATAATATAAGATTGCAAGGCCTTTCCTCTTGCGACACCCTTAGGGGCTTATAGGCCAAACGTCTTTTACTCATATTCAATTATTAAAATTTCTCTTTTAAGCTTTTGCTGCCGTTTATAATATGTACAATTAATTACAATTAATAAACATTTATATTGGCACTGATAATCAATTGTCCTTTTTTTTCGTGCCCCAACTAGTGAGTTTGGTACTTTTAGGGGTGGCCATCTATGAGCCATTCCACACCATCCATCCATCCATCCATCCATCCATCTTCAACCGCTTATCCGTACTTGGGTCGCGGGGGCAACAGCTCCACCAGAGAGCTCCAGACTTCCACACCATCATAGCCTATATATACTGTACAGAGGTACGGCAGTGTCAGAAGTTCTACTCACATAGTCTGTCAAAGGTGGATAACCAGCAGCGTAAATTTGCCTTTATGTCGCACAGGATGCCATTTAATGGCAGCACATGGCAGGCTCAGGAGATAGAGAGGCCATCTTGGAACCGGGGACGGTTCAGTTCCTGGTTCAGTTCGGGCACCCGGCTCCTCTGGTATTGTGTTAACCCATTCTGACCTGAGATCAGATTCATACAAGGTTTCCGCCGGACACCCACTGGTCTGATGAACCCATTCTGACCTGAGATCAGATTCTAAAAATGTCAGTCGTTCTTCGATTTTTCAAAAATAGCAGACCTATAAGCTAAAGCATGACATGATGCTGACACCAAAAGATCCGGTCAGAATGGGTTAAAGTGTCATCGAGCAACAAGACACTAAACCCTAATGGCTTCCAATGAGCAGGTGGGTTGGCTTACATGGTTCATTACATGGCTTTCGTTACATGGTTGCTTCTATCATTAGTACACATACTGTACGTACGTGAACGGGTAAATTACTGGCCTATAATGACATCACAAATTATAAGAGCTCGATCTGGAAAACCACACAACAAGAACAAATCTGTGTATACCCTGTACACTCAAGACATGCTCCTTATATGGCCAGTACAGAATTCATTCCATGTTGAACTGACCACCCCCCCCCCCCCCCCCCCATGCCAAAGCGCCAGCGCTCGCCCAGCAGTCTGCCGTCAGCGAGGTGGATGCGTGCACGCGACTTTAGCCGTCTTACTGGTATAGGCACTCAGCAAAGCCGGATTCGAACCCCCTGCAGGTGGTATAATAGGGCAGGTTACCACTTGCACCACCCAAGTGCCCTTAACCCATTTAGGCCTGACGTCGAAATAAAAAAAACGTCATCAAAATCCAGAGAGTTTTCTGAAATACCTCATGTTTCTCAGTGGTGCTCAATATTTCATGTCAAGGACCCCGACATTTTTATTTAATTGGCCACCGGCCCCCCCATCAGAAAATATGTTGTTCCAGGGACCCCGTCTCTGAAAGAATATATATTCAAAGATTTGCGCCCACATTTTCACCATTTAAAAAAAAAATAGCAGACCTACAAGCTCGTAGCGCGGCACTCGGTGCCGCGCTATGAGCTTGTAGATCTGCTATTTTTCAATAGCTAAAGTATGACATTATGCTTAAAACACCAAAAGGGTTAAAGTGCATCGGATAAGGTGCAACAAAAATGTAGAGCATAAATTTGCCGTTTTACTGCATGTCATGTAAGGCAGAGAAAATAAATGTAAACGACATGAATCTTGGTCAGTGGTAAATATATAACCTTTATATCTCTTTGCCTGTGTGTGTGTGTGTGTGTGTGTGTGTGTGTGTGTGTGTGTGTGTGTGTGTGTGTGTGTGTGTGTGTGTGTGTGTGTGTGTGTGTGTGTGAGTGTGTGTGTGTGTGTGTGTGTGTGTGTGTGAGGGTTACTATATCCGTTATCACATAATTACATTATTCACAATGCTGCCTGTAAGTCAGGGCTTTTCAACTCATTGTGAACTAGGGACCACCACCCTGACTATAAGAATCAACCTGGGTGGGGACCACCTGTGTTGTGTTGGTGTTGAAAAATAGCAGACCTACAAGCTCGTAGCGCGCCACTCTGTGGCGCGCTACGAGCTTGTAGATCGGCTATTTTTCAATAGCTAAAAGTATGACATAATGCTTAGTTAAAAGCCAAAAGGGGTTCCCGTCCAGAATGGGACGATAATCTGTATCTTGTGATAATGTACTCTATACGTGTGTCTGTTGTTGTTTACTGTATGTATGTTCTACTGTTTGTAATGTGTTTTTTTTTTGTAAAATTCATTGCCCAGCTTGGGAAACCTTGAAATGAAAGGGCTTAATTGAATTTGTTAATTTGAGGTAAAATCAAGTCATATTAACAGTCATTATTTAACTGACATTATATATGCTAGTCGGTTCCGGAGCTCAAACAAGACTGAGAGACACAGATTTATTCCTTTTCTATGGTTGCCCCTTATTCTGTTCTCTTAACCTATAACATTTTAAACTCATTACAATATAGCAGACACGTGTGATTGCATTTATTATATGGGCACATTTCCTCCTAATGGTGACTCAACCAGTCAATCCGGTACACTTTCCCTTGAAATTCCGACATCCGACTTCTCAGTAACATCTCAGTAACTCATGATGACTCATATTACTGTACATCACCAGGTCATTTCCCAACTAATGGAGTTGGTCAAACAAATGGGTTTGACCAAGCACGAAGACAACCAAACCAAACACAACTCACCACCAGCCACTATCAACTCGCACCCTGTGCCACCCGTGCCAACCACTCACCTACCCTCAACCAGGCAGACCACTCCTTATACCACCCCAACCACTGGCGGTATTTGGTAAATGGTAAATGGTGCATTTATATAGCGCCTTTATCCAAGGCGCTTTACATAGATAGTGCATTACATTCACCCATTCACAGACACATTCATACACCGATTGCGGCGGAAGCCATGCAAGGCACCAACCAGCACATCGGGAGCAAATTTGGGGTTGCCCAAGGACACTTCGACATGTAGACAGGAGGAGGAGGAGCTCTCGCCTTGACCCCTAAACCAAAGTATCTGGTGTCCACAACCCCTCAAACCCCCTTAATCTCACTGCCGTCCACATCCCGTGCCCCTGACCACCTAAGCCGCACATCGCACGCTTTGCGTGTGTGTGCCGCGTGGTGATGACCTTAGACCAGTGGTTCCCAAAGTGGGGTCCGGGGACCCCCAGGGGTACTTGAGGGAGTTCCAAGGACCCATCTAAATGATATAGTTTGGAACCAAATGGTCCCTTATGGGTCTGTAACTCAGAGAGTGTACAAATGGAACCAAATGTTCCATTTGTACACTCTCAGAGTTAAATTAGCATTGATTTTACAATATAAATTGGAGGTCCCAGAGATAGAAATGCTATTAATTAGTGGTCCGTAGACTAATGCATGTCAAACTGGGGGTCCTTGAAAATAAACGGGTTGAGAATCAAGTGTGCTGACCTCATCACATTTGTGCTGACCTCATCACATTTGTCATGACGGCTATGGCCATTTTTTAGCCCAAGGAGTGTTTTTTGTGCGAAACTAATGCTTGGAATGGATTCAGAATCTCAAAACTCCCCTAGTTTGACATGTCACATGCTACTTAATTAAAGCAAAAGGAAAGTTTGACATTTTTGCCTTATATTGGATGTTAAAGGTAGGGTCACACAAGAAACCCCTATAAAATATTGCTCAATACTGACAGCCGGTCAGCAAGTGGATTCATGAATGTATGTTTAGAGGCCCTCATCTATGGAACTCCCTATCACTTAAATCCTCATTATCCTTGCCAATATTCAAAAAACATCTATAAACTTATTTCTTCCTCTCTGTAGATTACATGTTTTACTTTGATGTGTTATATTTTCTTTTGTGTGTTTGTTGTTGTATTGTTTATTTTTGTTTTTTGTGCAGTCTGTGTTTTTATTGTCTCCACCAGGCCGAAGGCATGTGGGGAGAGTATGTTTTGCACTCCGTCCGTCCGCGTGTCCGTCCGTCCGTCCGTCCGTGTGTCCGTGTGTCCGTGTGTCCGTGAACAGCTAATCTCGGCCACCGTTAACCCGGTCGATGCCATATTTTGCACACACACTCCCTGGATGCCAACCATGAACCTCTGCCCCAAACTTTCCAGAACGGCCTGTTATAGCGCCACCAGGAGGCCGCTTTGTGCAAAACAAGTTTTTGCACAGTACACCTACAGATTTTGTCCAAACATCACGCAAATTGGTACACAGTCTCTCTAGAGCCATTCAACCAAACGGGTCTTTCAGATTTATCACACTCCATCCTGATTGGTTAACATTGGCTTCCAAAGTTCACAGGAGTGCTCAGTTTCAAACAAAATGCTGCAAATCATGAACACATCGCGTGATTTCCCTGAAATTGTGCACCCACATTCCCACTAGGCCCAGGACGAAATGCCACATGAACAATTTCAACTCAGCCTCAAGGTGGCGCTATAACTGGCCGAAAAGTGTTTTTACCTCTAACTGCACGGATCTGTGGATAACCTGGTGGAGACCTGTGCCCGGAAGGGCACTTTTTCTAGTTTCTTTACTGCACAGCTGCCCCCCTTTGCCAACTTCAAGACTTTTGTACTGTTCTTTATGAACTTTTAATCTGTTTAAAAACCAATTACCTCTTCCATACAGGAAAGGATTCCAAATAAGCCAGCTGGCTTCTTCCCTTCCTTGCATTGTCTTTTTGTTCTTTGATATGTTATTGTCTCCACCAGGCCGAAGGCATGTGGGGAGAGTATGTTTTGCACTCCGTCCGTCCGTGTGTCCGTGTGTCCGTCCGTGTGTCCGTGTGTCCGTGAACAGCTAATCTCGGCCACCGTTAACCCGGTCGATGCCATATTTTGCACACACACTCCCTGGATGCCAACCATGAACCTCTGCCCCAAACTTTCCAGAACGGCCTGTTATAGCGCCACCAGGAGGCCGCTTTGTGCAAAACAAGTTTTTGCACAGTACACCTACAGATTTTGTCCAAACATCACGCAAATTGGTACACAGTCTCTCTAGAGCCATTCAACGAAACGGGTCTTTCAGATTTATCAGACTCCATCCTGATTGGTTAAGATTGGCTTCCAAAGTTCACAGGAGTGCTCAGTTTCAAACAAAATGCTGCAAATCATGAACACATCGCGTGATTTCCGTGAAATTGTGCACCCACATTCCCACTAGGCCGAGGACGAAATGCCACATGAACAATTTCAACTCAGCCTCAAGGTGGCGCTATAACTGGCCGAAAAGTGTTCTTACCTCTAACTGCACGGATCTGTGGATAACCTGGTGGAGACCTGTGCCCGGAAGGGCACTTTTTCTAGTTGTCTATTTTTTGTACTACATGCTAAATAAATAAACCTAAATGTATATAGACAATATTTTTAGGCCAATAAAAAAAGACTATATAGCATATTTCCCACCCCACAAGCCCGGCTGCCGGACTATAATATACAGTTTCACAAGTATACAAAAGTACAAACAGATTCTTCTGTGATAATACTGAACGTGATGTTTATGTTGTGTTTACAGTACTCGGGGTGTTCTGATATGTTTTGGAATCAGAACACTTAACCCTTATAGGTTTGTGTCACCATGGCTATAAATGTCCTGAGCAAACACACACACGCCACAGAGTGGCTCTGCTATCGTGAGAGCACACACGGTTGGCTTGGGAGACCGAGCCATTTAGACAGACACACACACACACACACACACACACACACACACACACACACACACACACACACACACACAGTAGTGTTGCATATAGTGCTTCCGTTTCAACACACACCCTATGGCAATTATCAGACGCAGGAAACACTGACGTGTTGTTGTAAAGGGACACAACAATGGGTTTTATTGTCTCTTTAACCCATTTAAAGCCATTTAACAGTGAGAACATTAATGCTATATTTATGACACTGTGAGGAGTGTTATTGGAAGTGTGAGAAAATGGATCCGGCTGCGGACACTTTAACCACAGAGTGTAAAAATAGATAAGGAAATGGTTCAGATGATGGAGGCCTTGAGTAACTACAGAGCATCCAACCCAACACAAACACACGCACGCGCGAGTGAGCACACGCACACGCATGCGCATGTGCGCGTGCACACGCACACACACACACACACACACACACAAGTGACCACCATGTTAAGGTTTATGTTGCACTGTTGCACTTATATTGTATACAGTATACATTTGCTCTCACACCGTGTGTGTGTGTGTGTGTGTGTGTGTGTGTGTGTGTGTGTGTGTGTGTGTGTGTGTGTGTGTGTGTGTGTGTGTGTGTGTGTGTGTGTGTGTGTGTGTACGCACGTGCGTGCGTGCGTGTGCATTATGCGTCTGCGTCTGCACGTGCATCTGCGTGTGCGTGTGCGTGTGGCTTTACAGCCTCGATATCCTGTACATCAAAGCTGTAAATCCTTACATCCTATAGTTATACTGTACTTATAGCATGCTCTCATTATATTTTCATTTGTGTTTGTACACTTTAATGGTCCATATGGACTCCGTGCCTCATCTGTCTTGGCTCTATAACCTTATTCCATATGTTTTTCATTGATACACGCCAACATGTAATGCTTGATTATACATTACTAGTCCTTACCCGTTGTGAGATATTTGCCCCCCCCCCCTTGTGGCCGTGAAGGGTACTGCGCCCGGGTGCGTTTGTAATTGACTAATAAATTAATTTATAATCATTAATGTGTCAAATCGAAATCGTTACACCCTCCATATTCATATGGTCAATGCCTGTGTGAAAAGTGGGAGTGATTGGTGCAGGCAGTAAGGAGTTACGGCACTGTTTCTGACAGACACACACACACACACACACACACACACACGGACAGACATTGTTAGAATTATAGTATGATGATGATGATGATGATGATGATGATAGTATGAAGAAAGAAATATATAGAAAGAAAGTGCCATTCTACACAAGCCATTGCAACGTGACTCCTTGTGAGCCAGTGTAGATCTTCTATTTTGGCCAAACGCTTGCAGAATGTATGTATGTATGTATGTATGTATGTATGTATGTATGTATGTATGTATGTACTGTATGTATGAAATAGACTAGCATTATGTAAGCCTTACAGCCTTAAGGCCTCTTGAATCTTAAATGCTGCTCTAGTCTATACACATAATGCTGTAAGTGTCCAATTCGCTCACTGAGTGAAGTTAATTCAATTGATATGCTGCTGTGTAAAGCTGTCTTCATTTTGCACATTTCATTGTAGGATATTTTCTGCCAAATGATCAAAGTGTTTCAACGTTAGCCAAAATACCTGACCTCCATAAGCACACATTACGATGTGACACGTGAGCTTGTAGATCGGCTATTTTCCCCATGTGGCACAATGGTTATGGTACATCAGTACATAGCATATAACATATATTTTTATTTTTAAATAAAAAGCGATCCAGTTTAAAAGGTTAAAAGACTATAGTACCCTTTGTGGCACTGGCTTTGCCTCGCCAGTCGCCACTGGGATTGTATACTTTTATAAATAAATATAAAAATATAAAAAAGGCATACTTAGTTGAAACGCTGGTCTGTTAAATAATAAAAAATGGTTATTGCATCGTGACTACGAGCTGTGCGACCTCTTTGAAACCGATATTTTACTAGCGCTCCTGTTCCATTGTTTGTTTTACTCTCAATTAATTACTTCTGAGCTGAGGAATGTATTTGGCCACAATTAATCCCTCTATATAATTGTGTCAGGGTCCTTTCATTGCCGATCGATCAGTGCTAAAGACCGTGGCTTATTGGATCGATGCAACGTTGAAAAGTAGTCGTGCTAAAGTCAGACGAGGAGACACGTTTATCTATTTAACACGGTGTATCTATCACTCACTATCTTCCCTGGGTTACCTTACTCACTATATTAGTAATTATTCGGCGTATCTATCACTCACTATCTTCCCTCGGTTACCTTACTCACTATATTAGAGCCCATTATTAAATGACCTCGTGCTCAAATGCTGATAGGTCGATCTTGATAAAAGACAATCTTTATGACTTATAGTTTAGCTATTGAGGGCAACTCAACAACCCAGAAACAGAAAAAGGGAGTCTGAAACACACTATCTTGTTCTTTTGACTAAGACAAAAGTAATTATCGTCCACTATCTATTATTTAAAAAGAAAAAGAAAAACAGCCTGCTTTTTACTGCGTGTTGCATTGCTGTGCTATTCAACTCAGATACAACAATCATCTCAGATACAACAAACACAACCAGCTAATATTGAATAACTGTTATTAATTATTATAGTGCTATTGTTGCGGAATTGTAACCACTGGCCCAGGTACAGTAGGTTTGTAGGAGAAGTGTGTGTCCTTTGACTTTGAAATTTGGCTTCATTTGGAGCCTCATGGATGTAGAAATCTTTATACCGTTTTATATATTACAAAGTACAAATATATGTTAGATTAGATAATATTCCATAGGCCTACATGACAAGAAACTGTGAGAAGTCACAGTAATCTAGGGGATAAATAACTGAATTAATTGTTTGGGCGGTGAGATGTGAAAGGTTTTTGGAATGCTTATTTGTCTCTGCTGCTGAGAGAATTGTTTTACTTGTTTGTGACCCGAAGTCGAGTTTGTATAGTCTGCCTTTTATTCTCTTGTGTGTGTGTGTGTGTGTGTGTGTGTGTGTGTGTGTGTGTGTGTGTGTGTGTGTGTGACGTGTGTGTGTGTGTGTGTGTGTGTGTGTGTGTGTGTGTGTGTGTGTGTGTGTGTGTGTGTGTGTGTGTGTGTGTGTGTGTGTGTGTGTGTGACGTGTGTGTGTGTGTGTGCGTGCGTGCGTTAGGTGGAAGAGCAAAAAGTTTGTTTATCTAGATACTGCAGTCCCAAGAACACAGGATGTCACTGTTGAAGCACAATTAAATTGTCGTCTGCATGCTAGTCATGTTTTACTATCTTCTCTTGCCTATAATCCTGATGACTCACATTATCTTCCTGTAATCTGGCTTGCTCTGTATAGCCTATTATATTCTCTGTGTGGGGCTAATAAAGTTCAGAATGTCATGTGACACTGCTATGCTGCATGTCATGTTGATCTCCAAGCTTGTGTTTGCTTTGCAGACCAGTGTTGTTTTCGTCGACTAAAACTATGACGAAAAATGTTCGTCGACTACCTTTTTTCACTGACGAAAACTAAATGGAAACTAAATGAAAACTAAGCTATGATGACTAAAACTAAGACTAAATATACTGACAATTTCGTCAACACATAAAAACTAGACTAAAATGTTAGTAAGGGACTAGTGTACAAGAGATCCAGTTTTATGCTGGGTTGCATGCTGAAAATAGCAGATATACAATATCACAACGCGTCGCAGCGCGACGCGTTGTGATATTGTATATCTGCTATTTTCAGCATGCAACCAAAGTGTAAAATATGTCATTACAACGACATCAAGGCCTGTCGAAACACATTTCAGTCGACTAAATCAACTGTAGATTTAGTCGACTAAAATCGTATGACATTTAGTCGACTAAAACTAGACTAAACACTAGAACATTCCAGGTGACTAAAATGTGACTAAAACTAAATGAAAACTATTCAAAAGACAAAGACTAAAACTAAAATAGAAGTTATTGGATGGAGGGATCAGAATCACATGCGGATTGATATAAAGTAGGCCTAAATCACCACCATTCAAGCATCCAGGAGGTGCCATGCCCATGTTTGCTGCCATGCCCAGCAAACAGACCAGGGGGGGCAGTGAAGCCAATAGTGTCTGAAGCCAGTAAGGAAATCCTGACTCCCTGAAAGTTCATATAATGTGGCCTGTTGTGGCGCTGTCATTGGGTCCAAAAAAAGCTCCATAGAGGTCCATGTATTTGGGCCCAACCTTCACCTAGACTGTATTACCTTAATAAACATGGTCATGAATACTTTCTGCTTCCAGTCACTATAGTTTAAAGTCTCATTTCTCATGTCATAATATTCTTTTTGGAAAATTATGGTCCCATTTATTAAAAAAATGACCATAAAGTCGCGTATGTTCTGAGGGGCGTGGCTACCGTTGCAGTCTATGATCGGGTCAAAATAAAAACCAACGAAGAAGAAGGGGGGAAGTCCCGCCTCGTTGTCTGGGCCAGCCAATGGCCAGCTGGGCCCAAACGGATCTAGAAAGATGGCGATTTACTGACAGGCTTCATCTTACGTCCATATCAGACCCGGAGAACGCTTTGTCCAGATTCTTTTACAGTGTATGAAAAAGACCCATCAAGACGGGTCTGTTTGATTTCTCATAAATTATTCCATCCTGATTGGCTAAGATTGGCTTCCAACACTTTCAGGAGTGGCCCGTTATTGGTGCACACAGTCTCTCTATTCGCCATTAAGCGAAACGGGTCTTTCAGATATTCCATACTCCATCCTGATTGGCTATTGGCTTCCAAAGATCGCAGGAGTGCTTCCGTTTCGAACAAAACGCTACACATTGTGTGATTTCTGTGAAATTGTGCACGAACATTCCCACTAGGCGGAGGAAGGAATGCCACTCAACTCAGCCTCATGGTGGCGCTATAACTGTCCGATTATTGTTTTTAACGTCTAACTGCACCAATCTGTTCAAAACCTTGTATGCACACTCCCTGCTTAACTTTGCTCTGCTCTTTATAGCGCCACCAGGAGGCCGACATATGTAAAACACATTTTTTTATACTCCGGATTCTATCCAAAATATCACGCAAATCGCTACACATGATCTCTATAGTAAATTAGTCATGTGATCAAGATGGGGTCGTTTGATTTCTCATATTCCACCCTGATTGGATAAGATTGGCTTCCAAAGTTTGCAGGAGTGGCCCATTTTGAACCAAATGCCGCAAATGTCTGCTTGCACCGGTGAAACTGTGCAATGTGTGCATGCATTGCATACCCAATTTCCCACTAGGCTGAGGAAGAAATACCACATTTTTCAAATCAGCCTCATGCATTACAGTGATGTAAACAGGTTTTCAATGTAATGAGTCCCGGGATGCAGGGATGGTCTTTTATAGATGAGTCCCAGGGACATTTTATGAGTCCCCTTTCAACTACGTTAGGAGTCATATTTTGCAGCATTTAACTCCCATTTAATTTTATATGGTTATAATGTGGTTACAGTATATTCATGTAGAAAACAGAAGAAGAAATGATTATTATAACTAAAGCTAGCAAAATAAACTAGAATTAAAAAACAGTACAGTAGTACAGTAGTGCATCCCGTGTATGCAGAGGTCGTTGTTTTATTGCGTCCCTTAACTATAAACTGCGTTTTGGGATGCAAAATGCACAATATTTTAATCTCTGTGGTGGCGTCTTTACATAATAATAATTGCACTGATCTGCAAAACTTTGTATGCACACTCCCTACAGCCAGCCCAGGCCAAGGAAAAACGTCTGGCCTGCATTTTTTAATTCTGCCTTTTCGAGCGCCACCAGGACTGCACTTATGATAATGTGCAACACTCTTTAAATATTAGTCCTTCAGATTTTATCCAAATATCAATCCTATTTATTTATTTATTTATCGAAGAACCACTGACATAGAAACATAGCTTTAGATTGTGGGGGCCTAAATAATATAGTAGAAGGCTAGAAGCGTTTTTTATCAAGATTTGATCAATGTCACTGCATGGTCCACACACTACAAATTTTTAAAAAAAGAAAAAAACGTTTCTGCTCTAGCACCCCCTAGTGTCTATCTGTGCACGCCACTGCATACTAATACTCTAATCATTAGGATACTAATACTCTAATCATTAGGATACTAATATCTAATCATTAGGATACTAATACTCTAATCATTAGGATACTAATACTCTAATCATTAGGATACTAATACTCTAATCATTAGGATACAGCCGGTACTCTAATCATTATAGGAATAGAAAATGCAATTCCTAAAAAGAAAACTGTTCTTTTATTTTCGGAAAACACACAAATCTTGGTGGGCGGTGGCACAAATAGATCTCCGGGGTGATTCAAAATAAGAAAATGTATATTTTTGTAACGGTTTACTTTACCTTTGAAGGGTAGATCCAACTGGAAAGGGGTGCTCCGCGGAGCGCATATCTCCGCCAGGCTCAGCTGGGTTGAACTATATAGCCAGCGCTGTGTACAGTACGTCATGGGGTTGCAGCCTTCAGGGGCCAGAGGAAGCTGTGTGAGGAAATGCATGTACAGTATGTGATATACAGACGACTACTAGTATGCGTTTCGCATTTGACAACATGTGAGTCCAAATCAACATATTTGAGTCCCAATTTGTCAGCCTTCTAAGTGACTGACTGACTGACTATTAACCCATTCTGACCTGAGATCAGATTCATACGAGGTTTCCACTGGACACACACTGGTCTGATTAACCCATTCTGACCTGAGATCAGATTTAAAAAAATGTCAGTTGTTCTTCGATTTTTCAAAAATAGCAGACCTACAAGCTCGTAGCGCGCCACTCGGTGGCGCGCTATGAGCTTGTAGATCTGCTATTTTGTAGATCTGCTATTTGCTTGTAGATCTGCTATTTTTCAATAGCTAAAGCCCCGTTGAATGCTTGTTCACTAATGTCTGTCGGTATTTTTAGTATTTTTTCTATTACATTGTTGTTGTTTTTATATTGCATCTTTAAAATATGCTTTCTACTGTTGGCCATCTGGCTGTAAGTTGTTGATTTGCTATGCTGCATTTATTTAATTGTGTTCAATTTTCCTGCTTTTTTTGTGAATTTGCTGTACAGCACTTTGGGACTTTGTCCAGAAAAGTGCTATATGAATAAAGTTATTAAAGGTTAGGAAATGTTTAGTTTGTTTGGTTCTAAAAAGAGTGTTTTCAGATTGTAAGGGACTGAGAGATAACTTAAACCAAGGAATCGTTTTCCTTGTCCAGCCTGCCCTCTTGTGGTGAAGTAGAGAATGTACCGGTATTTGTGCATTGGGGGTCATGCCCTCCCAACATGAACATCCTTCTCAAAGTTGCATTAAGCTATCGGTGTGTAATAATATGACTGCTGCACCATTTCACAACTGTACTATCAAATGTTGCTTAATTATTACAGCAAATGCCTCATTTGACACTATAACGAATCAATAATAAGAATTATAGGAAAGGTTTGCGTTGAAGTCAATTCACAGGCAGTGTTGTTTTCGTCGACTAAAAACTAAGACTAAATATACTGACAATTTCGTCAACAAATAGACTAAATTGTTTGAATGGACTAGAGACAAGAGATCCAGTTTTATGCTGGGTTGCATGCTGAAAATAGCAGATCTACAATCTCGCGACGCGTTGCGAGATTGTAGATCTGCTATTTTCAGCATGCAACCAAAGTGTAAAATATGTCATTACAACAACATCAAGGCCTGTCAAAACACATTTTAGTCGACTAAATCAACTGTAGATTTAGTCGACTAAAATCGTATGACATTTAGTCGACTAAAACTAGACAAAACACTAGAACATTCCAGGTGACTAAAATATGACTAAAACTAAATTCAAGAGACAACGACTAAAACTAAAATAGAAATTTGCTGCCAAAAACAACACAATTCACAGGGCAGGCCTGGAAAGTATTTTTATACCCATGGAGAGAGGTCATACTGCCCAGGATTTAAACAAAGCCTTGTTACCCACATGGGAAACCAAGATTATCTACCGGTCAGCCAAGAATTAGGAATCTTTTTCGGCTTATGAGTTTCAAGTAGGGCTAAATGTGAACCAGTAGGTGTCCTCATGAGGGCCTACATTTCTCAAGGAGTTAACGCTAAAACCATCTCGACCCTTTGGTGTAGTTTGGTCCATTGAATTCTGTCCATTTAAACTCTAGACGGGCCTGTTGACTGATACCTGTCCATTTCAACTCTATAGACGGGCCTGTTGACTGACACCTGTCCATTTAAACTCTATAGACGGGCCTGTTGACTGATACCTGTCCATTTAAACTCTATAGACGGGCCTGTTGACTGATACCTGTCCATTTAAACTCTAGACGGGCCTGTTGACTGACACCTGTCCATTTAAACTCTATAGACGGGCCTGTTGACTGATACCCAGTGTTGGCAAGTAACTTAAGTAATATACTACTTTCAGTAATATTATTACTTTTTTCCAGTAATATGTAACTTAACTAGTTACTTTCACATTTTGAGTAATAATATTACATTTACTTTTTTTCAAAAGTAATATTATTACTATTTTCACGAGCCTTGGTGGAACTGTGGGTTTGAGTGTTTATTCATAATGGTAGACTGGGTTGAAGTCAAGTTGCTAGATCTAGACTCTACAGCGGATACGGAAACGATGCACACTCGTCGGTACGTATGTGTGAAGTATCGGATGCAGAAGGGCGGGCCTTAAACCGTCTGGAACACGGAACAACAACCTAAACTAGTGTGTGTAACTCGTTAGACTGCACTGTTAGAGAGAAGAGATGTAAATAAACTAACAATGGAGGAGGTGGAGGAGACAGAAACACCGGCACAACAAAGCGTTATAACATTCAATACTTGGAAGTATTCGCATTATTTTGAGTATGTCCGTGATCAAGACGAGATGAACATTATTGTCCGCTGCAAGTTGTGCATACGGAAGAAGCTATATTCCACGTCGAAATCTACTTCTAATCTATGTGTACAAATGGACCCATCATCATGAGTTAAATAAACACTGCAGAATAGGGGAGGGGGGACTGCTAATGTTGAAAATGCAAAGTAAGACTTTTGGGGACAAAATATGCAATTACTGGGGGCGAGAGAAAAAAGTAATAAGTAAAGTAATAAGTAACTAGTTACTTTTCTCAGGGAGTAATAAGTAGTGTAACTTTATTACTTTTTTTAAAAGTAATAAGTAATAAGTAGTATATTAGTGTTAAAGTAATATTTTGCCAACACTGCTGATACCTGTCCATTTAAACTCTATAGACGGGCCTGTTGACTGATACTGTCCATTTAAACTCTAAACGGGCCTGTTGACTGACACCTGTCCATTTAAACTCTATAGACGGGCCTGTTGACTGATACCTGTCCATTTAAACTCTATAGACGGGCCTGTTGACTGACACCTGTCCATTTAAACTCTATAGACGGGCCTGTTGACTGATACCTGTCCATTTAAACTATATAGACGGGCCTGTTGACTGACACCTGTCCATTTAAACTCTATAGACGGGCCTGTTGACTGATACCTGTCCATTTAAACTCTATAGACGGGCCTGTTGACTGATACCTGTCCATTTAAACTCTAGACGGGCCTGTTGACTGATACCTGTCCATTTAAACTCTAGACGGGCCTGTTGACTGATACCTGTCCATTTAAACTCTATAGACGGGCCTGTTGACTGATACCTGTCCATTTAAACTCTATAGACGGGCCTGTTGACTGATACCTGTCCATTTAAACTCTATAGACGGGCCTGTTGACTGATACCTGTCCATTTAAACTCTAGACGGGCCTGTTGACTGACACCTGTCCATTTAAACTCTAGACGGGCCTGTTGACTGATACCTGTCCATTTAAACTCTATAGACGGGCCTGTTGACTGATACCTGTCCATTTAAACTCTATAGACGGGCCTGTTGACTGACACCTGTCCAATTAAACTCTAGACGGGCCTGTTGACTAATACCTGTCCATTTAAACTCTATAGACGGGCCTGTTGACTGATACCTGTCCATTTAAACTCTATAGACGGGCCTGTTGACTGATACCTGTCCATTTAAACTCTATAGACGGGCCTGTTGACTGATACCTGTCCATTTAAACTAAGGTTTAAATGACAGCCGGCGAAAACTAGAGTTCTCAACAGGCCTGAAAATTAAGGCCCGGTCCTACCTGGGCCCTCAATCATCAAAACCCTGTACTACACTCAAGAGAATGTCCCCGCTACCACCCTTAGATCTCCATATACTGTATGGAGCTGACCTGTTCTGTCACACATTCCATATGTTGATCTGACCTCATCAAACCCTGGGCCTGTTACACTCAAGACATGCTCCTTATATGCAGTGAAGTACAGAATTCATTCCATGTTGATCTGACCCCCCCCCCCATGGCAAAGCGCCAGCACTCGCCCAGCAGTCTGCCGTCAACAAGGCGGAGGCGTGCATGCGACCTCGGTCGCTTCTCGCCCTCAGGTGTCTTACTGTCTGGTGGTAGTAGTAGTAATATTATATTAACATAGCCTACAGATCTGGTCTAGGGTAGGTACCCTCACAAAAAACATGCAGTAATCCTGGTCACTAAACTGCCTCCCCCTGGCCAGCCGGGGCGCCTGATGGAGGGGAAAGGAACTGGTTGGAATAACGTGTTCCTTCCACGCGCTACATCCAACCAGGGAAACTCCCCCCCTGTCAGGTGTAAAGGAGCAACTTGGACACTCAGGCATGAAGGAAGCATGAGTTCAAGTCCGTTGCTCTCCCCTTGTCCCCCATATATGGGGACTAGGTTGGCGGAGGGTGTGTAGAGCCCAGGATCACATTAGATGATTGACACAGCGGTGAAAAATGGGTCACAAAATCGTGGGATAAAAAAATATATGTATAAAAAAACATAGCCTACAGAACATTGCACTCAGAAAATCCTGAGTAGCCTAAATGCATGCACGAAAGGTCATTGATCGGTTGGTGCAACATTAGGGAATACAAATGATGCATGTTGGGGGGTGCATGTATCTGAGTGGTAACAGTACGGTAACGTGTGATTAGCCTAAAGATATTTAAAAGACTATCAAATTATTCTACAGTGTTAAATACATAGTTCACACATAGCCCAAACATTTAGACTCTCGTTGAGGTTTTTTTTCGATTCTCTAAATGTTGGGGCTATAGTTCACACATAGCAGTATCTCTCTTCTTTTTTTCTTTTCTTCTTTGTATAGGCTATAATATTATATTATATAACCTATACTATAACCCTAACCCATATCATTTTTTGTGTGTATTGATTGATTGATTGATTGATTGAAATAATACAGTTTGCAGAATTACAGTACATTTCAAGCACAAACTCAATACGAAGACTGTTAACTGTGAGTGGACGACCCAATTAAGCATTACACTTGTTTACAACAGGGTCCACCATGTTCAATTAATCAAAACATTTAGAGACTGCTGTGTAGGCCTACCCATTATCACCTGACCACGATCTGGTTTCCGCTCACAAAGACAAATGGCATGCATGCAGAATCATGGCAGATAAGGTCGCATTGAGTAATAGGCCCGCTGACTGTCTGTCTGTAGCTAAAGAACAAGATCTGTTCTGTTCTCTCTGTTGAATCATGGCTCCAATGTTTACGACGTGTGCCAAGTCTACGCCCACTTCGGAACGTCACTGCATGTGTCAGAGATAGGCTGTACGTGCAATATCCTCCAGCGCTGCTTGCTTGCAAAAGAAAAACACAGCCTCATGCTGCGAAGTGTGAATGGGTTGAGCCTTATATTATTCCAACCGAATTAAAAGACGGGTATATCGAGAATTGAAAACGAAACAAAACCGGCAGGCTGCACGTCTATTTAGTTCACTATACCTCATGGTTGAATCTTGAACTTGTAGCATATTGTTTTACTACTATTTTTTATCTTCTTTTTTTGTTTATTTATATTAAGCCTATAGGCCTGCTCTTAATCAAACTATTAGAGCGGTCGTATTGTTATTTATTTTATTTATTTTTTGTAATGAGAAAAGTATAGAAATGGAATCAAACGGCTTTTCAACAGACAGAAACATCCTCTGCCTGTTTGACGTGGATGGAACTCTCACACCTCCAAGAGAGGTAAGACATCAACCTGTTAATCACTTTGATTCATAACCGTTTGTTTAATTCCGTTTCAATTGCAGGATTGTCAACATGTTAAGATTAGCATGCGCGATATCTTGTCTCCGGTTTAGCTGCACATGTCTACAAGAGAAGATGCAACAATATCCTTGTTGTGTAACACAACTTAGCGTCTATGCATTGGGTGACAGTCAGACAGGATTCTAAATATAAACTTGCATTCATCCGATCCGTATACCTTTCAAGGATTTGATTATGATCGATCTCGATCAATCCTATAGAATCCCTTCGAGATCCAACTAGTTTTCGAGGCAAAGGCAAACATCTTTAATTGGAACACCGTGTTCTCTTAAGGCTAAATTCAAATTGAATCAAATGATAATTTACCAACCCGTTTCATTCATACGCCTAGTGTTAAATTATGACAAAATGTCCTCTAGTCTACGGAGCTAACACGCACAAGACTGTGCGCGTATATTCTTATAATAGTGTAGCCAGCATGAGTCAAACCTGTGGTGTCAGGTGTCTTTTTCTAGCTGTTTATAAACACAACATAACAGCCGCGTGGCTTATAGAGACGACACATGGATTTGACTGTTTGACATAGTCATCATCAAACTGTAGGCCTAATTGACTATTGACTATTGATTAGCCGCCAGAACAAGTAAGTGCACATATATGTGACAGTCCACCCATAGACACAAACAAATATCATAACTCATATCATGTCTCTACCGTATCTTTCGAAAATATTTAGGATGTGTTTCTGAGCAAGCATTTGGTTGCTTCGTTTTGACACAGATTAGAAGCGCATATAGTGTTACTGACAGTCTGACACTGTACATACTGTTGAGTCTGAACCCACTGACTTATATATTACATATAATGCAGCTTCCCTTTTGTGAGCTGTGGGTATTCTTACAGACACAAAGGAAAGTATAGTTCTACTGAAACAGATTGCACTCTATTGTCTTTTTCTCATTTCTAACAAAACAATTAGGGCTGCACCAGTTAATCAAAGTGTGAACATTGATTGATTGATTGATTGATTGATTGGAGGTACAGTAAACAGTTAAGCTTAAATAACACAAAATAGTCCTGGGGACTTGTTTCCATTGTGATCCTATGTAATAACAATTATACAACAATTAGCATTTTTTATAGCGCTTTATAGTGCTCAAAGCGCTTTACAATGGTTCATTCATTCATACATTGGGAGGTGAATCTTTACAATGGTTCATCCATTCATACATTGGGAGGTGAAGGTTCATTCATTCATACACTGGGAGGTGAATCTTTACATTGGTTCATTCATTCATACATTGGGAGGTGAAGGTTCATTCATTCATACATTGGGAGGTGAAGCGGCGAACAGTCGACGCCAGCAATGTATTGTAGGGTTGTCTTGCCCAAGGACACTTCGACATGGAGGTACACAGGACTCAGGAGGAGCTGGGATTTGAACCACCGACCCACGGATCATTGGACGACCTGCTCTACCTCCTGAGCCAGAAACACAGACGACACACGAATTTGACTGTCTGTTGTTGTTTCTTTTATTATACTTTTGTTACATCACGCAACATATGCTTTTCAGCATTCATGCAGGAGCTATGGCAATACATCGTCCACCGTCCATGGAAGTATACATTTGTACGTCTCTCTAAATGTTCTGATGAATTGAAAATGGTGGACCCTGTTGTAAACAAGTGTAATGCTTTATCATATGGTGTCGTCCACAGTAACAGTTTTTGTATTCACTTGTCAATCAATCCCTGCGACATACTAGCGTCATGTCCAGGGGGTGTACTTGTACATCAAGCTGCCTCACGCTACAGAAGCAGGAGATAGGCTCCTGCCCTATGGGCCCTATGGGCAAGGTTACTCACTACTTACTTGTCTGTCAATCAATCAATCAATCAATCAATCAAGTGCTAGCTGGGTATTGAACTTTGGACAATGTTTTGTTGCTGAGACTCTGCCTCTGTGTGTTTTCCCCTCAACAGAAGATTCACCCAGAGCTGGATGAGTTCTTCCAGAGTCTGAGGAAGAAAGTGAAGATCGGGATAGTGGGCGGCTCAGACTATTCCAAGATTGCAGAACAGCTCGGAGAGGGGGAGGATGGTGGTGAGTTACTGGAATTATTTACCCATTCTGACCTGAGATCAGATTCTAAAAATGTCTTCTCTACATCCCGACAGTTTTCTGAAAAAGCTATGTTTCTATGACAGTCGTTCTTCGATAAAAAAAAAATAGCAGACCTACAAGCTCGTAGCGCGCCACTCGGTGGCGTGCTATGAGCTTGTAGATCTGCTATTTTTCAATAGCTAAAGCATAACATGATGCCGACACCAAAAGGGGGTTATAGTAGTCTGTAGTCTGAAAACCCACCTTTTCAGACTCCATCACGGCCCTAAGCCCACCTTTTCAGACTCCATCACGGCCCTAAGCACTTACCTAGCTAGCCCATTAGATAGCACTTTATGTAGACTCAGATAGCATTTGATAACAGACTTATAGCATGGTACGTAGACAGCACTAGAATTGCATTTCATGTAGTCATAGCACTTATATGTGTATAGTATATAGTATAGTATAGTTTATATGTATTCATTATATAGATATTCCACACTGTTACGTTCTTATAGCTTACACACGTTTCATGATAACTACTTTTTATGTATGGTGATGTATTGCCATTCTTTTGTTCTTGCTTAATGTAGGTCACTCTGGATTAAAAGCGTCTGCTAAATGCCTAAATTATAAATTGTAATTAGTATTGTTATTATTAGCCTCAGATAGATTGTCTGACCCAGCTAGGTTTCTACATTTAGCTCTTATACTTCATTTTCAGGGGTATAGGAATACCGAGATCAGATTCTGAAAATGTCTGTTTGAAAATGACAGTTTTCTGAAAAAGCTATGTTTGTGTCAGTCGTTCTTCGATTTTTCAAAAATAGCAGACCTACAAGCTCGTAGCGCGCCACTCGGTGGCGCGCTATGAGCTTGTAGATCTGCTATTTTTCAATAGCTAAAGCATAACATAATGCTAACACCAAAAGGGGTTACCGCCCAAAATGGGCTAAGTAAGGTCAAAACTCAAAATGGCCACCATGTGATAAACCGCCGTGTCACTCACTTCTCCATCAGGCTTCTCTATCCTACATAAGAAACGCCTGTACAGTATGTTTCAATTACACTACAGCACATGCTGTACAACTAACTGAATTCACATGGATGAATGTATATCTGGATGTTAATCTGGGGTTCAGAGGCCAGTGTAGAGTAGAGAGTGAGTGAGACAGGGAAGCTGGGAGAGAGAAGATAACATGCAATATGAGTCATGTGCAAAAACGCAGACTCAAGTGTCCCGAGTACTTTACGTTATGCACTGATACAGCGAGCACGTACGTTCACTAAAGATAGCCACACAGAGAGAGAGAGAGTTCAAACATCAGACTTCAGCAAAGGGAAATGTCTGGAGGCTGTTGTAATTAGAACAGTCATTGACTCATTATTGTCCTTATTCTGCCCTGACGCAGCAAGACATAATCATGACTCGTCATAATTTCCCTGAATCAGCTTTCTCAACTGTATGTAATGGTAAATGGTGCATTTATATAGCGCCTTTATCCAAAGCGCTTTACATAGATTGTGCATTACATTCACCCATTCACACACACATTCATACACCGATTGTGGCGGAAGCCATGCAAGGTACCCACCAGCACATCGGGAGCAATTTGGGGTTCAGTGTCTTGCCCAAGGACACTTCAACATGTAGACAGGAGGAGGAGCCGGGATTCGAACCGCCGACCCATGGATCATTGGACGACCTGCTCTACCTCTTGAACCACAGTCGCCACACCAATGTATAGGGTCAATCTGTTCATGTCTATCTGTATTCACAAGAACACAGTTGACCTGCGTCGTCATCGCAACTGAGTAAACTGACTTCTGTTGCTCATGGACCCTATAATGTCCTGAGCTTGTTTACTCAACCTGCTTACAATAACACCACAGTACACACCATCATTCTTGACCCCTCAAAGTTACACTATAGCCATTAAAATACAGCTGAGTGGACAGTGGGTACCATATACCAGAAGCCCAGCTGTCAATATTAGACTACAACTAGTGCCACATAAAACCCATTTTGGGCGGGAACCCCTTTTGGTGTTAGCACTATGTTATGCTTTAGCTATTGAAAAATAGCAGATCTACAAGCTCATAGCGCGCCACCGAGTGGCGCGCCACGAGCTTGTAGGTCTGCTATTTTTGAAAAATCGAAGAACGACTGACATAGAAACATAGCTTTTTCAGAAAACTGTCATTTTCAAACAGACATTTTTAGAATCTGATCTCAGGTCAGAATGGGTTAAGACTCTGTGAGACACGTGATTGGCTAAAGCTGCAAAGGGATGGCAGAAAAAAATCTATCAGGAGTTCGTTTCAAAGTATGCAGATTCTGATTACCGGAGACCCAGTTTAGACGTGGATGTTGCTATATATGCACAAGCCAGGGCAATAATATGGGCAATGCCATCACAGTCAGAACTGCAGCCTCACTCCCAATCTTCCGCCGTAGTCTAAAACCCACCTCTTCAGACTCCATCATGGCCCGTAGCACTTGCCCTAGCCTAGCCCCTTAGATAGCACTTTATGTAGACTTAGATAGTATTTTAGACAGACTTATAGCTCGTTACGTAGACAGCACTAGAATTGCATATCATGTAGTCATAGCACTTTATAGTACACATGTATATTGTATAATATATAATATAGCATAGTATGTATAGTTGACATAGATACTCCACTGTTACGTTCTTAGTTTATACATGATTCATGATAACTACTTTTTATATATGTGATGCTTTTGTATTTGCTTAAATGTAAGTCGCTCTGGATCAAGAGCGTCTGCTAAATGCCTAAATTGTAATTGTAAATATAGACCCATTGACCAATTAACAGGGAGCCAACGTTAGTGTAAAGTTCATGCAGATTAAACATGCCTATATTCCGGGTAGTGTTACTGTAATCTGTGACGAAGCATTACTGTAATCTGTGACGAAGCATAATCCCATGAGACAGTTATAGAGCGTCGCAGTCCCGCCCCCTTTCATGACTACGCTAGAACCAGAAGTGAATTCCTCATTCATTTTCCTCATAGACTTTTCAAAAAGTATTTTATTTTAACCCATTCTGACCTGAGATCAGATTCATACGAGGTTTCCGCCGGACACACACTGGTCTGATCAACCCATTCTGACCTGAGATCAGATTCTAAAAAATGTCAGTCGTTCTTCGATTTTTCAAAAAATAGCAGACCTACAAGCTCGTATCGCGCCACTCGGTGGCGCGATATGAGCTTGTAGATCTGCTATTTTTCAATACCTAAAGCATAACATGATGCTGACGCCAAAATGGGTGCCCGGTCAGAATGGGTTAAGACGACTACGCCACGGACGGACAAAGCCAACTCGAGTTGTGAGTGACACATCATGACAATAAACACAATGTTTTTCGCTGACCAAATAATTTACAAGAAGAAAAAACAAAAGAAAAAGTGTTCTATCCTGTCATGTTTTTCTTCTTACAAATGATTTGACCGGCCCAAAACATTGTGTTTACTGCCATTTGTCGTCACAACTCACGGCGTAAACGTCTTTATATACCAAATACCTTTCTAAAAGTCTATGAGGAAAATGAACGGGGAATTCACTTTTGGTTTTGATTGATTGATTGAAATATATATTAACAGTTTGCAGAATTACAGTACATTTCAAGCACAAACAAACATACAAAGACTGTTAACTGTGAGTGGACGACCCAATTAAGCATTACACTTGTTTACAACAGGGTCCACCATGTTCAATTCATCAAAACATTTAGAGACGTACAAATAGACACTTCTATATAGTTAAAGAACAGAACAGAAGTTAAGGAACAGAACAGGTCCTCGCCAGGGGGCTGGACTGCGATGCTCTATAGCAGGCTAACCTCGCATCACCAGGCTTTCCACCGCCTCGGAGGAAAGCCTGGTCTCTGTTTCAAAAGTCCGTATGATCCGGGCTGGGGCCGGATGATGTGGTTACGTCATGTTGTAGTATTGTTTTGTAGTCGCCAGACAGGATGAACAGGCGGTGACAACTTCCTTTTCCCTCTCAATAAAAGCTCTCGCTTACGAGAGCTTTTATTGAGAGTGAAAAGGAAGTTGTCGCCGCCTGTTCTTCCTGTTTGTTGTAGGCAAACCATTGCCTACAACATGACGTAAGCATATCATCCGGCTCCAGCCCGGATCATATACCGAAATGAAATGGTGCCCAGGCTAATAGCAGGCCAGCATCCTGGGACGAACTGTTATCAGTATCACCTTGTGATGTCTGGTGTGGTAAAAAATAGATCAGCCTACTTTGAGAATGGAGCACTAGAAAAGATAATCAGGGACGGGTCTGTGTTACTGACTGTCTGAAATGTAACTAAATTGCCTCATGTTCTGTTTTGCAGTGAAACACAAGTTTGACTATGTATTTGCTGAGAATGGCACAGTACAATACAAAGATGGGAAACTCATCTCAAAGCATGTGAGTGTGCATACTTGTGTTTGTTTGTTGTTTGTTTTGCCAATTTACATTTCTGTGGGTGTGTGTGACCGTTTACAAATGGGTGTGACCCAGAATAAGATAAGAGGGATAATTACATATTTAGCCCTGCAGCCGCTTCTAAAAACGCCTTCTAAACCATGACCTAAGTTGTCTGACAGTGTTGTTTTCGTCGACTAAAATTAATGTAAACTACAGTAAATGAAAACTAAGCTATGATGACTAAAACTAAGACTAAATATACTGACAATTTCGTTGACAAATAAAAACTAGTCTAAAATGTTAGGAAGGGACTAGTGGACAAGAGATCAACTATAAGTCATTTTACTCTTGGTTGCATGCTGAAAATAGCTGATCTACATGCGACGCGTTGTGAGCTTGTAGATCGGCTATTTTCAGCAAGTGTAAAAACACTCATTACGACGGCATCAAGGCCCACCAAAACACATTTTCCACTTAAAACACTAAGACATTTCCAGGTGACTAAAATGTGACTAAAACTAAATGAAGCTTCAGTCTCCAAAGACTATGACTAAACTAAAATAGAAATTTGCTGCCAAAAACAACACTGTTGTCTGAAAGGCCTAAAAGAATCCATAAAAAAATAATAAAAAAAAGAACAGAGACGTTCCCGGCTTGAAAGGCATAAACGCCATGTAGGTGTTCCAGAGCTAAACGGGTTAATGAGTACACCGACATTGCCGGTTACCTTACATGACCTCATCTTTTGTCAATGAATGTCAACAAGGGAGGCATAAACTTTGGTCCGACGGAGCATTTGGTTCGACCGTAGCATTGGTCCGACTCGGGGGTTATAGGTTTAGGTGTGCTGCCCCGTGCTCGCGGTTATGGTCAGGGTGAGGGTTTGGGGTCAGGTTTAGGTGTGCTGCCCCGTGCTCGCAGTTATGGTCAGGGTGAGGGTTTGGGGTTAGGTTTAGGTGTGTTGCCCCGTGCTCGCGGTTATGGTCAGGGTTTGGGGTTAGGTTTAGGTGTGCTGCCCCATGCTCGCGGTTATGGTCAGGGTGAGGGTTCGGGGTCAGGTTTAGGTGTGCTGCCCCGTGCTCGCGGTTATGGTTAGGGTCAGGGTTTGGGGTTAGGTTTAGGTGTGCTGCCCCGTGCTCGCGGTTATGGTCAGGGTGAGGGTTCGGGGTTAGGTTTAGGTGTGCTGCCCCGGGCTGGCGGTTATGGTCAGGGTGAGGGTTCGGGGTTAGGTTTAGGTGTGCTGCCCCGTGCTCGCGGTTATGGTTAGGGTCAGGGTTTGGGGTTAGGTTTAGGTGTGCTGCCCCGTGCTCGCGGTTATGGTCAGGGTGAGGGTTTGGGGTAAGTACAGTCGATGGGACCAATGGATCGGACCTATATGCCCCGTCGGACAAAAAGGCATGCACTCTGTAAACAATAGATGTTTTAATGCTTGGATAGATGGAAGACTGTAAACTTTAACTTTTTGTTCCTGTGGTATTTATTACTTTCATCCCTGCAGGCCATTCAGAACCAGATAGGAGAGGAGCTTCTACAAGAACTCATCAACTTCTGTCTCAGCTATATGGGTCTCATCAAACTGCCTAAGAAAAGGTATAGCACTCATAAGACATGCACGTATATATATAGACTGTGTGAAGTTTATTGTCACATCACAAGTATAAAGGAGTGGGTGAAACTATTTTGTGTAAGCTTCCTATGAATGATAGATAAAGACAATATTGCAACCATACCTCCGGTGGTTGCCGATCCTCCCAAAGGGTCTTTTGGCTAAATGCTATTATACCTAGCACTATCCAAGATGGCGCTGTGCCACCTTGAAATGGGCTCTGAAGCTGCAAATCGCTGCAGGGCGCTTTGATTTAATGGTTCCAAATGACGCTGGGCATTAAGAGTGTTAACCTTACTGGGACTGACATACTGCGACCAAACCCTAATTCCAAATCTTTAAAATCCATCCCTGTTCTTTCTCCCTCTCTCTAAAAGCAGATCCCTCTCTTTAAAATCCATCCCTGTTCTTCCTCCCACAGGGGCACCTTCATCGAGTTCCGCAATGGAATGCTCAACATTTCACCCATTGGCCGGAGCTGCACACTCGAAGAGCGAATAGAATTCTCCGAAATTGACAAGGTGAGAAAGATGTGCGACGTGCATTTCATTTAACCCATTCTGACCGGGCACCCATTTTGGTGTCGGCATCATGTTATGCTTTAGCTATTTAAAAATAGCAGATCTACAAGCTCATATCGCGCCACCGAGTGGCGCGATACGAGCTTGTAGGTCTGCTATTTTTGAAAAATCGAAGAGCGACTGACATTTCTAGAATCTGATCTCAGGTCAGAATGGGTCAATCAGACCAGTGTGTGTCCGGCGGAAACCTCGTATGAATCTGATCTCAGGTCAGAATGGGTTCATTGCTGATGTTTATGAACTTCCACTTGTCACACTGAGGGAGAACGACCCCCACTTTCACAGAGGACAATTGATAATATGCACACGGCTGCCATCTTGTCAGCAAGGTGCTACCTAGGTGCAACTTCCCATAGACAGCCCATTCATCCAAACAGAACATCCTGACAGTTTTCTGAAAAAGCTATGTTTCTATGTCAGTTGTTCTTCGATTTTTCAAAAATAGCAGACCTACAAGCTCGTAGCGCGCCACCCGGAGGCGCGCTATGAGCTTGTAGATCTGCTATTTTTCAATAGCTAAATCACAACACCAAAAGGGGTCCTCGCCCAAAATGGGTTAAATAACGTAAAACTCACCAACATTGCAGCTGTACGGAAAGCTTGAATTATCCTCTTTCTATTTCCAACGTGTTTGTTTAATAAAAATCCACTGTAGACATGTTATGAGCTACTCCCTGTCAAGAAATTCCTTGCAGATGATTTTTTTTTTTCCTAAGAGCTGGAGTTTGGAAGTGCTTGTTGACTATCACTCTCCAGCCCATGCGTACCACCTGTTTAGAATTTGCACATAATGCAGGAGGCAAACAAGAGGTTGCTTTACCGATAACGAGTGCTTCAAAACTCTGACACAAATAATCATCTGCAAGGAATTTCTTGACAGGAAGTAGCTTATAACATGTCTTTTTATTTTTTTAGTTCTTTCTTTTCAAAATCTTTTTTTCCCCCGTTTTGTAACAGTATGGGTGTCACTGTCAGGTCACAGATTCATAGAAAAAATAAAAAATAAAATATCAGATTTTAGTATCAGTGACTGAGGTAAACAAACGTACTGTATGAATCACGGCAGAGATCGTGGGCAGACATAATGAAAAAGACTGTTATTGTGCAAAACATGGCCCTTCAAGACAAAAGAAAAACATTTTCTCCCCTTCAAGTCCCAATTTAGTATAGCCAATTCCCAATTCCACAGCCTCTCTACAAGTACTCCTGCTCATAACATGTCTACGGTAGATTTTTATTAAACATACACTTTGCAGATAGTAAGACGATAATGCAAGCTCTTCGTACAGTTGCGATGTTGGTGAGTTTGACGTCATTTAATACAATTAAATAGGACTTTTCTGTTTGGATGAATGGGCTGTCTATGGGAAGTCCTGTGATCACGTATGACTCTCAGTCCACAATTATAGTAGGCCTACCCTAGTAATTCGTTTTAATCTTTTCTTATTCTTCTCAATTTCAAATGTTCTCCTTTTACTGTGTTTGAAATGTATCATGTTTTTGTATGCTGTCTGCTCATTTCCTGTTATGTTGATATTGTTTGGTGTAAAGTGTCTACTGACTACGGATGTAAATTAGCATCACTGCTAAAACGTAGTATATTTACGCTACATTTATGTGTACTGTTCATTAATATGCTCTGCCACGTCCAATTAAACAAATAGAATAAATACAATTATCATTGAACAAATAACTATAGAAATAATGTAGAAAAGCATGTCTTTTTACTGATACTTACCGGAAGGAATCTACTCTCGTTAATTAAATTAAATGATCACTGAGTGATCAGTCAGTGTGTGTCTGTCTCTCTGGGTTTGGGTCTGGGTTTTTTTAAGCATGGTTGGGAAGGAGAGAAGAGGGCCAGAGAATTTGATAGGGAAAGTGTATGCACTGACTGAGTTTGAACTGGACACACAGGGACACACAGGGTCAAACAGGGACACACAGGGTCAAACAGGGACACACAGGGTCAAACAGGGACACTCACACACATGGACACACAGGGACACACAGGGACAAGTCAAAACAATGTTGTTCTTTCAAGAGAGCTTAACAGGGAGACCATTGACGTTTCACAAAGCCATGAGACAGGGAGAAGGAGAATGCTCTGATGAAGGATAATACTGGCCCTGCAGAGAAAGGTTCTTCTTTTCAATGTAGTTTCAGTTTACAGACTAACGAGTGTGTTTGCTAGTTTAAAAAATGTTTTGTTTTAATAGTAGTTAGTTTCATTGTTTTAGTATTAGTTATTTTTATTGTATTTGTCATGGCAAATCTTTAAGAAGTTCAGAATAGAATAAGAACATCTGAATATATCTGTTTTTTAGAGAATTACATTCTTAGCTTACACAGTACGATCAGGTCATTTGATATTGTCTGTGAACATACATATCACATTTATTGGATTGCGGTTATCTTAACCAACGGTGAGACTCAACACTTCAAAATTATACAAAGGGGAATTGACTGATAAAATACAGTATACTATACAGTATTAGATGAAATTGGACGTTACAATAATTAGTTTTCATTACATGTACACTACCATTGCCATAACTGTCATAACAATGCAGCCCTGTTTATGCAGTAAAGACACATTTACACTTTGCTGTGGGTTTTTTTGTGACACTTTGTGACAAGGTATAAATAAAAATAAAAATAAACGAAAGCCCGATAGGGGAATCAGTACCAGAGCAACAACTCGAGGAGACTGCGAACTAAGTGCCGCACCGGCAAACAACATTGGGCCAAAATGTCCTCTCAGTACAGGGTTGTGTAGCATGGAATGGCCTTCCTCTGCGTATAAGGGACTGTGCTACATTTCCCTCTTTTAAATACAATCTGAAAAGATGGTTGCTTGAAAAACCAAAGCTGTGACCATTCATGATTATTTTAGGTGCATTTCTTTTCTATGCCGTGTTCCCTATGTAATGTCATGTAAATGTATTCCACTGTTTGACTGTCTGTTTTGCCGTTTTGTGTTTCTTGTGAGGACTGCGGATGAGAATTAGCAACTGTGCTCTATCCGGTGTTTTTACGTCCATGTGACGTCCATTAATATGCATTGTCCTGTCCAAATAAACACATAAAGTAAATTAACATTGTTAATTGTCCGTGCCATGTCCCCACAGAGAGAGAAGATCAGAGAGAAGTTTGTTATTGCACTACAAGAGGAGTTTGCTGGGAAGGGACTGCGCTTCACAAGAGGTGAGTCTTAATTATACCCCAACGGTCAGCTGGCCAACAGACCAATGTGTGTTTCCCGGGAAATGGAAGAAAAGAAGGACATTATTCCTCCTTACTGGAGGTCTGTCTGAATTTGTAGTCAATGGACAACGCTGCTAACTCAAAGGACACAAGCATCTTCTAGCGCTTTAGTTGGACTAGAATGTGGTTCTCTCTCTCAAGGGGAAATAATGTGTTCCTAGAACTTCCTAGTGGACAGTAGGAATCACCCTAACCATTTTCTAACCTGCCATCCCTATTTTGAGCATCGTAATGTGCAAAGAATTGTAGATCTACATTAAGCTCAACATATCGTAATGTGATATGTGAGCTTTTAAATCAGCTATATATACAAAACATTTGTGAAAGTATGAAATAAGTTGTGTACTGTACCGTCTATGCTACTGGTATCTTCAGTTTATATAGTTTACTACTTCTCCAAAGTGTGTGAATGTTCTTCAGAAGTCATAACATGTCATTATAGCCTACTACGGAGTTTCAGTAAAGCATTCTGACAGGGAAAATAGATGCATTCTTAGTTCTTACCATACCGATCATTCTCACGAAATGGAACTGTTTATATAATTTTCTTGTGGTAAGGAAGATAGTTAACTATCTTTCCTCCTTTCTTTTGTTTTATTTTGTCATGCTCATGTGTGGGCCTCTGTAGAAGAACACAATAGCTCTAATTATGGGAGACTTTGGGCGATGCCAGCAATGTCTGGTTGTGACTTTCACCCATGCAGCCAAATCACGTTCTTATCCATAATCGAGATAAAAGAATGCTCTGTCGGATATTATTACATCCGTTTATATACGGAATGAGACATCCAAACACGGTGTACATCCGTTTATCTCCCCAATACTACTGTTATCGCGCTTGTTCTACAAAGACTTTGTTTGTTGTACGTTATCTGTGGCATAAGAGACTCAACTACCTCATAGTTATTGAAGTGTAAAGAGGACATGTTGTTGTGGACATTGGAACACATGTGCACACACACATACGCGCACACACACACACACACACACACGTACGTACACACACATGCATGCCCGGTACACACACAGACTCGTACACAATAACATCCTCAGTGTTCATTCACCCCCCTCCTGAGAGAGCGTGCCCTTGCGGGTCCATTTGGTTACATTTGTACATTCTCAGAGTTAAATGAACAGTAGGGATTTTACAGTGACGCGCGCGTGCTAATGCACACACACACACACACACACACACACCAGTGTTGTTTTCGTCGACTAAAACTACCTAAGACTACCTATTTCCACTGACAAAAACGAATGGAAAGTAAATGAAAACTAAGCTATGATGACTAAAACTAAGACTAAATATACTGACAATTTCGTCGACAAATAAAAACTAGACTAACATGTTAGGAAGGGACTGGTGGACAAGAGATCCAGTATAAGTCATTTTACTCTTGTTGCATGCTGAAAATAGCTGATCTACAAGCTTGTAGATCGGCTATTTTCAGCAAGTGTAAAAGCACTCATTACGACGGCATCAAGGCCCACCAAAACACATTTTAGTCGACTAAATGTAGATTTAGTCGACTAAAATCGTATGACATTTAGTCGACTAAAACTAAGACATTTCCAGGTGACTAAAATGTGACTAAAACTAAATGAAGTTTCAGTCCAAAGACTATGACTAAACTAGAATCGAAATTTGCTGCCAAAAACAACACACACACACACACACACACACACACACACACACACACACACACACACACACACACACACACCTTCCCTATACCGTGGCATAAACGCACTGTAGGAGCAGGGAGAGGAGTGAGAGGTTTTCTTCAGGTTAATATTTAATAATCACATTAACTTGGTGTTTGCTCACAGGTCCAGCGAGGTGAGAGGTTCTGTTAATGACTTGTGAGACTGTACACAGTTTACAGTTTGCAGAGTACACTACAGACAAGCTGCTGCTGTGCACAAAACAAACAAGACAGACTCGGCTGTTTCATCTCATCTCGTCTCCTCGCTAATGGCACTTTGGCTCGTAGGCAGAGCGGGAAGTATCATTAAACAGAGTACAGTTACAGTACATTATGGGCGGCCTGCAGGCATGCTATGCTATATACTAGACAGTGTCCTCTGTGTTAACCCATTCTGACCTGAGATCAGATTCTAAAACTGTCTTCTACATCCTGACAGCTTTCTGAAAAAGCTATGTTTCTATGTCAGTCCATTTTTCAAAAATAGCAGACCTACAAGCTCGTAGCGCGCCACTCGGTGGCGCGCTACGAGCTTGTAGATCTGCTATTTTTCAATAGCTAAAGCATAACGTATAATGCTAACACCAAAAGGGGTTCCCGCCCCAAAATGGGTTTTAATCCTCAGTGTTCATTTCACTCCGGTCCAAATGGTACCATTTGTACGCTCTCGGTTACAAATGGATGCGTTTGGAATTTTATGACGGTTGGTTGTGTACAGTGTGTGATACTGATTCTCAGATATAATAACTCGGACATATGCAGAGACTAGGGTGGCCACCTGCAAGACCTCAGAAAGGAGGACACTTTTGCGGGGCTCGCCCCCCCGCCCCCCCCCCCCCCCCCTCCCCCTTCACCACCATCATCTCCAGCATTATGTCCACAGAGAACATATATTTGCTAATTAAATTCACCTTTTTAAATTATAGGGTACCACAAAGGCCATTCATTTTATAATCAATTTATTTTATTTCATGTTTAGATATGTTTTATGTTTAATCTCTTTCTTGTGGGTTTTTTTATACAGTTTTATGGTCATCGGTGTGGGACATAGAATGATGCCAGCCTCCCTTTCTTTATGATGTCGAGTTCCTTGCTCCATTGCTCATTAAATGTAGTTTTTCATTTCGGCATATTTGGTTTGTTTATCTCTGCATTAACTATACTAAAGTGATTGTGAGAGCACAACAAACAAACAGACCATCCCACTGGCAGTGTTGCCAGGTTTTGGAAAAGAACCAAGCAACCATGTCTATGAAAACAAGCCCAAAAGAAGCCTGACTAGGCTTAGTAGCCTATTATATAAAACAAGCCCAAAGTCGCTTATAATTAAGCGGACATGGCAACACTCTGAACGTCTCCACTCTCTTTTTAAGACAGTTTGGCCGGCTCGCTGCGGAGGTGGAGCTGAGCAGCGCTGCGGAGATTTTAATACCCAGGCAGGCGACGTAAATGACACAAGCACTGTATATCACAAAAAACCGGACAATTATGTGTCCGGCCAGAGGTTGAGGTGGGAGGAGGACAGGTGGGTCTAAAACCGGACTGTCCGGCGTGAAACCGGGCGTCTGGCCACCCTAGCAGAGACAGAGACAGGCCGGGTCATACCAAAGACTGTAAAAATGGGACCCAGTGCCTCCCTGCTTGACACTCAGCATCAAGGGTTGGATTGGGGGTAAGTCCCTGCGACATACTAGCGTCATGTCCAGGGGCTGTGCTTGTACATCAAGCTGCCTCATGCTACAGAAACAGGAGATAGCTAGGCTCCTGGCCTATGGGCCTCATGGCTCGGCAAGGCTACTTACTATGCAGAGACACACACATGCACACTGCACAGAGAAAATCGCGAATCTAGAAAATGAATGTGTCGTTCAAATTTAGTGTGCTGAGGTGGGACGTTGAGATAAGAATTAGCTGCAGAAGAGCCAGTGCCACGGATATAAGCGTATATATTGTGTACAGGGCAAGTTTTATGTGTTTGCCTTCAATATCTGCCTTTGCAGCAATGACTGATATGGCTATAATCTCAAATTTTCATTCATTATTGTATATTCTTAATCTTAACACTGCTTTTCACACGAGTTCCTTTTTTCGTTGTTTCCCCCCATTGTTAAACCAGGGAAACTGAACTTTAACCGAACTTAACTTTTTAACTTATTGACAAGAAGAAAATGGCCTGCATCAAATTCCAAGGTTCCCCTGGCTTCAACTCATCTATTCATCCCGTCATTTGGTGGCTGTTTATAAAACATAGGGTGACCATATAAAAAAAAAAAACCCAAACCAGGATTCTTAAATCACTGTTTTTGCTACTTTTGACAATTTCTGTGACATTCATTTATTTTTACCTGGTGTTTTCGCCAGAACGGGGACAATTATTCTAGCTCTCAAGTGTCTTTGATTGATTGATTGATATTTATTAACAGTTTGCAGTATTACAGTACATTTCAAGCACAAACTCAATACAAAGACTGTTAACTGTGAGTGGACGACCCAATTAAGCATTACACTTGTTTACAACAGGGTCCACCATGTTCAATTAATCAAAACATTTAGAGACGTACAAATATATAGTTAAAGAACAGAACAGGAATTCATCATAAAGGAAGCAAAAAGGGAAAAGAAACATATACAGTGAGGGGAAAAGGGGGGGCGGTGGGGGGGGGATTCAGATTTTACGGGGCCAGTTTCGAATTGCAGCCATCCGTAGGTGCCCTTTGAGAGTGGTTTTGAAGGAGTCAAGGGATTCGCATCATGTCTTAATGACTGTTGGTAGGGCGTTCCACATTTTGGTGGCATAAGAGCAAAAATAATTTAGTCCCTTGTTTGTGCAAGAGGGTCTATACAGATGCAGCGGGGGAGGGGTCAGCAAAGGAAACAGTGGTAGTAAATCAGTAAATCAGAGGGAGGTGTGTCAGGGGGGTGTGAGAGGAACACGACAATCCCATTGGCTGGATCGTCATCAGCTGTCACGCTTGTTCAGTTGTTCAGTTTAAAGGGGGGTGGGAATGAATGAACCGATGAAGTATAGCATCTAATCTGTTCCTTTTCAAAAAAGCAAGGCAGGGGATCTGTCGGTCACATTCCATGCGTAAAAAAGGCTGAACACTTTACATCGTCAATCAATCAATCAGATTTATTGTCACTTCCACAATATACACTGGGCATACAGAGGAGCAAAATACCGTTCTCCATGGCTCGTGATGCTTCACATTTAAAAACAATACACATTAAAAAGAGGCAAAGCCTTTTAAAAAACATTAAAAAGGTAAAAGGAGCAGACAACATTGGCAGGAGAAAGTGCTGATGCATTCAAAGTGGATGTGTGTAAGGTGCTATTCATCCCTCCTTGGGGGGCAGTATGTGGCGAGTGTTCAGTGTCCTGATGGTTTGGGGAAAGAAACTGTTGGTCAGCCTGCTGGTGCTTCCTCCTATAGGCTCTTGAACCTCCTACCAGATGGCAGGAGTTCAAGGAGATGGTGGGAGGGGTGGGTCATAATACTCATGGCCTTCCTGACACAACGGTGTCAACGTTTCTTCTCATTAATGAAACCAATCAGCGTGCCAGATGCCGTTGCCTTTTTTACACGAGAACGGATTCGCTTTAGATGAGAAAAAGCGCATGAGGCGATTTCACTCCTCCTTCCGGGTAGGAACAGAGTGCATTCTGGGATGGATTGGGCCAAATCGTGAACGCGCTGTGCTGTTGACTAATCATTCACGTATGAAACAGCCGTTCACGTGTCATCATGAACGTGCACAATGATAGTCAACGGACCAGAATTGGCCCAGCGCTGCAATAACAAATTCGGCCACTATGTCCATTTTGCTGGGCCATTTCGCCCAGCTCCACAGCTGAGCTGGGTCCCAATCAATCACCAATTATCCTCGGCTGGCCCAATAATGTCAAATTATGAAATATGAAATATGAAAATAAGGTATAGACTGGCGGTCCGTTACATGCCAGCTGCCTTGTGCGTATTTAACGGGTGGTACCGAGGGATATAGCGCAGTGTGGAAGATAATTAAGGCCCCCGGGGAACCTGTCCCCCTACAATGACATGCCCACAACAATAGGGGATGCTAGGGTTGAGTCAGTGTGAGTGGGGCTGTTTCCACCACCTGGCTGTCTGCAAAGAATGTACGTCAGTTCTCACCATAATAACAATTAAAAAGCCAGAACATCAGATCACAGTCACCGCACACAGGGAATGGAAAACACTATGTTCTCCAGCTCTGTATACAAATGCAGACGTACCATGTGTGGAGTTGTAAATGTGGTCACCATAATGCTGGGAGATAAGACAACATTATGATATTTTTGATGCGTGTCTCTGTCTGTGTGTCTCCTTTATTGCCCTTTAATTTTCAATTCAAGGAAACCGTTTTCTATGTTTCTAGGCATAACTGGTCCAAGACCATTATTGGAGTAGCACAATATAAATGGCAATAATACCCATGATGTCCATCCCATTTGCTCAGGTGGCCTCATCAGCTTCGACGTGTTCCCCGAGGGCTGGGACAAGAGGCTCTGTCTGGAGGCCTTAGAGGGGGAGGGCCTGAACGCCATCTACTTCTTTGGCAACGAGACCTCATTAGTAAGTAAAGAGAATGTTTGTAATATGAAGCTAAATGTATAACCAGCTCAGTGGCCTTGTGGTTAGAGTGTCTGTCCGCCCTGAGACTGGGAGGTCGGGGGTTCGATCCCCGGCCCGGGTCATACCAAAGAAGTAAAAATGGGACCCAGTGCCTCCCTGCTTGACACTCAGCATCAAGGGTTGGTTTGGGGGTATAAGTCCCTGCGACATACTAGCGTCATGTCCAGGGGGTGTACTTGTACATCAAGCTGCCTCACCCTATGGGCCTCATGGCCTCAAGGCAAGGCTACTCTAAATGTATACATTACAATGCAATATGAAAACAATGACTATACTTGAATAGTAGATTATTAGAGGTTAGAGCAGGTTATGTTGTCACGGTTTCCAGAATGACTGAACCCAAAATGCAGAGCCTGCACAAATTTAACAAGAGCAGTTTGAAAATAACTGATTCATGAAAGCAGAAAAGAAGCTTAGCTTACAATCAAAAGTAGCAGTTGTGAAGGAGTAACTCAGGAAAGCCAAAAGGCAAAGCTTTTCAAAGTATAAAGGCAATATAACAGGAAATCCAGAATTTCTCGGTAGATCACAGGAAGACCAAAGTTGAGCAGCGGTGGCCGAACGGTTTGCGGAGCGGTTTTGATCCCGGAAGGTCGCCAGTTCGAATCCCCGGACCGGCACGTTAAAATTTAAGTGCCCTTGAGCAAGGCATTGAACCCCTACCATGAAATGTTCTATGAGCAGGGCGTGGCTGTAAACAAGCATCTCGAGCTTAGTCCACTTCCCTGGGTAAACAAAGAACTTTGCTTTGCTTTGCTTTGAGCACCGGACAATGATTTCTGAAAGTGTGTGTGTGCCATGACTCCAGTATTTATAGGGAGCAGGTAGATTGGAGAATAGTTCACAGGTTTGTAATGGCCTGGGCTGATAGTGGGGCCAGCTAGCCTGGGCACCATTTAATTTAGGGTATATGATCCGGTCGGGAGCGGATGATATCGTTACGTCATGTTGTAGTATTGTTTTGTAGTCGACGGGCAGGAACAGCAGGCGGCAACTTTATTGAGGGAAAAGGAAGGTTCCTTCCTTTTTTCTCAATAAAAGCTACAGGCTACGAGAGCTTTTATTGAGAGGGAAAAGGAAGGAACCTTCCTTTTCCCTCTCAATAAAGTTGCCGCCTGTTGTTCCTGCCTGTCGACTACAAAACAATACTACAACATGACGTAACGATTATCATCCGCTCCCGACAGGATCATACAGACTTTTGAAACAGAGACCAGGCTTTCCTCCGAGGTGGTGGAAAGCCTAGGTTAGGGGCCAGGTGTGTAACTAGGACTGACAGATGCAATGGGAAGTGTGGAAGAGATACAGAAGGAGAAGAATAGACAAGCAGAGAGCCAGACCATGACATACTATCAGGGCTGGACTGGGACAAGAATTCGGCCCGGGGCATTTTCGCGTGAATTTGGCCCAGACCGACCCACCACAACCAGCGCGCAGATAGCAGAAACTCTACCGCCCGCTCCGTCGAGGCACACACAAACAAACAAGCCCTAATACCACCACTTTTACTGAACAACATAAATGATACAAACCAACAGACAACTACACAACCCTTTGTAGAGGGTTTATTTGTCACTCACTGATACAGGTACAGTGACATTATCATGATGGCAGAATGGCAGCAAGCCCGGACCTTTCCTGGTCTTTTTCTTTTTTAAATCATGGCGGCCTCCCTACGGTCGCGGCCCACCGGGAAAATGCCCGGTATGCCCGGTGGCCAGTCCAGCCCTGCATACTATATGTAAATCTATAGGCGTATAAAAGTATTGTCGCAAATTTTGTAAAAATGTGTCAAGAGAGAGAGAGAGTGAAAGGTGCAGAGCAGTGATATATAAATAGATATTGTGGTGCTGTGGACATGTCGACAAGGATAAGACGGTGACAAAACCTTTGCCAGGAGTTTAGTAACAGAGAGATAACACAGGGGTTGTGGAATGTTTTTGTCGGAAAAGATCAAAGGTGAAAGGTCATGGACTTGGGTCAGAGGAGCTGACCCGTGGCGGAAAGAATGTTGCCGTTTGTGTGTCTGTGATTGACTTCTTTTACAAAGTAGGAGAGACAGGTTTTCACGTCCACAGCAGAAACACAATACATAAAGACATGTATAGGCATGTTTGTGCACAAGCAATACTGTCGACTAATACAGCATTAAAGGGACACAAAAAATATATGTTAATGACATTTAGAAGATCTAGAACACTTTCCTAAGGGTCTTGTGGTTTTAGATATTTTAGATTTTTAACAGTGAGCCCAGTGTCTTATGATGTCATGGGCTCACTTCCTTCCTGGACTACAATTCCCATAATGCTTTGGTGCACTGATCCTCCTTCTGGTTAGGGGGAGGGCTGTCTCAAGGCCTATTCATAGACTGGATTTTCGGTGGTGAGCTGACCACCGCGACCACCGCTGAACACCGCGAAATAACGTTGAGCGGTGGTGAGTAAAAACAGAGAGAAGGGCTGGCCGCTGGGGCGGTGGTTTGCTCTTCCCCGCGGCTCAGTGACGTCATGTTGTAGTTCGGTGGTCACCTCACCACCGGAAATCCAGACTATGTATGAGCCTTTACTGAGACAACATGTAGTCCAAGGACTATTTAAAGAGGACGGGAAGCGAAGACCGTACGCTGGACATGCGCAGTTGAGACCAGGACGTTGTACATGACAAATCATAGATATGGCCCAGGAGAGATGCTTGTACATATATCATGTCACATCATTGCATTTTACCTTTTTATATTAACGTTTTAACAGCAAGTGGATAAGTAAGTCCCAGCATGGATCATCACACAGACAGTAATGTTGGTCAGACGTGACATTATGTAAGAAGCATCTCTCCTTTCAGTGGCATCACGCCACCTGCTGGGCCATTTGTGCCATATCTATGATTTGTCATGTACAACTTCCTGGTCTGAAAAAGGACTATCTAAAGAGGACGAGACGCGAAGACCGTAAGGGTGCCGCCATGTTGCTCACATGGAAGGAAAGAAACATGCGCAGTTGAGACCAAGGAAGCTGAACGAGGAAGTGTTGGCTGCATGTAGCCCATTGCGCATGTTTCTTTCCTTTCATGGAGCACCATGGAGCAACATGGCGGCGCCCTTACGGCTTACGGTCTTCGCGTCCCGTCCTCTCTTTAGACAGTCCTTGGTCTCAACTGCGCATGTTTCTTTCCTTCCAGGGAGCAACATGGAGTCCACCGTACGGTCTTCACTTCCCGTACGTTCCTCTTTAAAATAGTCCTTGATGTAGTCCAGGAAGTAAGTGAGCCCAGTGTCCATGACATCATACTGTAGACACTGGGCTCACTGCTAAAATCTAAAATATCTTAAACCACATATTACACACATAAAGACCCCCAGGAATGTGTTCTAAATCTTCTAAACGTCATTAACATTTATTTATTTTTGCAAAAAAGGGTCCCTTTAAGTCCTACATGATTATTCTATAGGGGGTATGCGCATGCTTACATCGAGTGGCAAAGCAACAGGCAAAGTGAGTTTAACATTGTTTAATGTTGTTTAATGCAATCAGATAGGACTTTTCTGTTTGGATGTATGGGGCTGTCAAGGCCAGAAAGTAGTTTTTTGCCACTCCTGCATTCCTGCATAACTTCCGGGTTTGATGATGATGATGCCACGCGCATATACCCTCTATTGTCTTACTTACTTCATTTCTTCTCCTATAGGGTGGAAATGATTACGAAATCTTCAACGACCCGCGGACGATCGGCTTCACGGTCTACTGCCCAGAAGACACGGCGAGGCTTTGTCGAGAGCTCTTCTTCGACGCTCCGCCCAACGAGTCTTGATCGAACCGAGGCTCTTTTCCTACTACAAGAACTATTAGTGAACCGTGTTCTGGATCTGGTACCATAAACTCCGCTGTGGCTGACTTGGGTTTCAGACAAGGTTCTCACAACCTTACTTGGGCCGTACGGGCTCAGGAGGAGGTGCTAGTTCTGGGGAAGGCAGAACCGAGAATAACAAAAATATCTAAAATATACAAGTGCACAGCTTGTAGATTGGCTATTTTTGCTTTTTTTATAATTTGTTTTCTATTTGTATGATGTACCTCGCCCCATCAGGTGTGGTTCTGGTTATAATGGAAGCAGAATTTCATGGGTTCTGGAAGGTTTCAGTCCAAAAGAGCCATTATGTACTTTATGTACAACACAGCACCTTGAGAGGTGCTGAGGCAGGGAGGTTCATCTTTGGAACTGTTCAAAATAAATAATGAATAATAATACTACTGATTTTTAGTAAGCTAAATTTACACATTGTTAATGTGATCATTTCTTTTAAAGCACCATGCTCTTGCAGTGTCTTAGTAAGTCCCCCCCCCTGGAGCAGAATCTCAGAGGGATCACCTCACTAATTCCTTTTGACTGGTCTACCAGACTGGTCTACCAGGGAGTCTGTATGTTAGGACGTGAATGGACGGCGAAGCCAGTGAGTATTGACAAGAGCATTTCTTTTAAACTGAATGCTAAACTCCATGTACGTTTGTGTATGTTTTCATTTTTGGAGATTTTAATACTGTAAAGAGCTATAGTATTGCTATACAATAATGTCATGATATCTGCTTGTTTTTTTGTTTTTTTTAATGTTGGCTTAGTTTTTGTTTTTGTTTTAATGGGAACTTATGTACATGCCATGAAGGTAGCACTAGTGTTGTTAAACCCATTTTGGGTGGGAACCCCTTTTGGTGTTATAGCATTACGTTATGCTTTAGCTATTGAAAAATAGCAGATCTACAAGCTCATAGCGCGCCACCGAGTGGCGCGCTACGAGCTTGTAGGTCTGCTATTTTTGAAAAATCGAAGAACGACTGACATAGAAACATAGCTTTTTCAGAAAACTGTCAGGATGTAGAAGACATTTACTTTCGCTCTGTGTCCACATTGAAAATAAGGCTATTGAAGCTCATGCTTGAAATATCTTGGCCTTTCCTGCCTTGACGTTGCTCTATGAATCATTCCAGTATGTAACGTTTTTCTTTATAAGACTCGGAAATGCATATCGTTTTTTTTAAATGGTCTACACTGCAAAACACCATCACTGACATGTTGTGTTTAGATCATCCAAAAGGCGCGGAAAGATTTGCTGCTACAAAATGTAGAATACATTTAGATTTTTTTATCTCTTGCTTCTAAGTTCTACTGCACACCAGACTGAGAAGGTTTCAACGGGTATTTGGAACTGAACTGACCATTTATTTATTCATTCAAGACAAATCCCATGAATCAATTTCAACCAATGAATGATATCATCGTGCCTATTAGGTCAGTGGGTCAACAAAAGCCTTTTTCTTTAATCTTGAACAAATGTTTATGAGCTACTGTATCTGTATGTCACTGCCCAAATACTTTAATACTGGTGAACGCATTCAATTGTTTGTGGCTCAAGTTCAGGATTTTTACCTGCAATTATCAACCACTATTGATTTCCTATTCACATCGTTTTTTTCAACAGTGTTAATCATGGGCTTTATTAATCACAATTTAAATATGAATTCATGCATTAATATTAAAAATGTGTAGAAACTGTACATCTTTTCACATGAAGAATGTGTAGGGAGAATCAAGTAATACCGGGCGGTAACCCTTTGTTTATGGTTATGACGAGGAATTAGTGGCGTTGTTTGTGACTAATTGATCATTATAAAACATGAATTTGATGATTGAGTGAGGGGCACAGATGGCAGGATTATGGGAAAACTATGACACTCCTAAACACTGAGGCGTTGAGCGATCGTCACTGCTGGTCGTTGTTGTAAAGTATTATATGATTGGTCATCATAATATTGCATCAAGCATAATTGTGTGAATCACATTGTTTTGAAATGTTTCGAGGAAAGATAGCTGTATTTTGTGTGATGTTGTGTCAATTCATTTTAATACAACTTTTTTTTTATATATGATTTTACTGAACATGTATATGGCCCAATGGTGCCCCTTTCTTGTGATGTAATGAACTGTGATTTATTCAAATAAAGGATGTAACAAAAATGGTCTTTATACCTTTAGCACACTTTGCTTTGTTGTTGTTTTTCATTGCAACTTTAATTTATAAGATAACTTTTATAACGTGAAGTAATTCGTAAATTTTGTTTAATATAATTAAGCAGTAGATAGATGGGAGGGGGGGTTAGCGTTACACATCCAGCCAACTGCTGAGCATGGTAGTGATCTAATGCTCTGACAAACGTGCTACAGTATCATGGCCAACCCATTGGCTTTTAAACACCCTAAAACTCCAAGATATAGTAGATCTAAATACCGCAATAACAATGTATAAGGCACACAATCACCTGCTCCCGAGCTGTATCCAAGAGCTGTTCTGGCCTAGAGAGAGCCGCTACAACCTAAGAGGCACTTCCATATTCAAACAAACAGATGCTAGAATAAACATCAGAGAGAGGTGCATATCGGTCAGAGGGGTCAAGCTGTGGAATGGATTGGATGACGAACTAAAAAATTGTAGTACAATATATACATTTAAAAAATAGTAGATACATATAGAACATTGATATGTTTTGTTTTCTAGTTTTGTTTTGTTCTTTTTGTCTTGTTCCTGTTAACTGTATTGTCCTGTCTGTCTTTGTTTTTGTTTTATGTTATGTTTGTTTGTTTTTGTTTTGTTTTCTTGTTTTTTTTCCCTTCTGTTGTTTGCTTTGTTGTATTATTTTACCTATGAAAGCCATTTATTTGTTAGAAGGGTAGGCACTACACCTTTTTGGTCAATGTTTCTTTTGCAAAAAAAAAAAAGCAGGCACTGTGGGGCAATTGAGCAAGAGTTGGAAAGAACAGATTCAGAGATGGATTTGCAAGGCCTATTGGTCTGTCATTTGTGCCAGTAGCCACACAGAGCACTGAGCCATCTGCTCAGTCAACAGGCAAATAACTCAGTCAGGAGAAACAGCTGTGCAATACCGCGCATGTTTCCACAAGGAACGCTTCTTACCCTTTTCTGCACAATGAATCCAAAAAGTGAAGAGCTAAAAAGGTTTTACACCAATTCAAATTCAGCAACGTCCAAGAAAATCCCAGTTTAAAACGGTTACACGAGCGTTTCAGCGGTTGTTTAGTCAGCCGCTTCCATGTTTATCAAGGAAGTCGCGCGTGTGCGCGTGCATGTCGAGTGAACTGAAGTCAGTTGGAAATGTTCGACCAGGGGAGGCGCTAACGCTTTTCAACTTCCTTGAAAAACATGCTAAACAACCTGCTCTGACGCTCGTGTAACCTTTTAAAGTTGGATTTTATTTGGCGTTGCTAAGGTTGAATTAGTGTAAACCTTTTCTGCCCCTTCACTTTTTGGATTCATTGTGCAGAAAAGGGTAAGAATCGTTCCTTGTGGAAACATGCGCCGTTTCTGAACCGCGGTGGGAGGGGCCCAGGGTGTGACCTCATCTCGGAGCTACAGAATGAGCGTAGGGAGAGGGCACATGGACTAGTCCAAAAAGATTATTTACAACTAAAACTATATCTTCATGAAGAAAGACTACCGATTCCTTTGTTAAAATATAACCTAATGTTTATTTGACAATGTTGATGCTGATTCATAATTGGTTTGTTAGTTTGGTCTTAAAATTAATTATGTTTTTTTGAATATTGTTATTCCTTAAAATACTGTGACATTTTAAATTGAAAGCCATATCACCCATACCTACTAAACAAAATGTCACTCTAGGCACATTAATATTAATCAATACTACATAATTGTCTAAGGCCCTAAGAAAACAACAATCTTTCCTCTTGGTCCATATATCTTCATCCATCGCCTACACACACAGGTTAATTACATAGCAATAAAGACACGTAATATGTGAATCATAAAATGCTTTAATGTTCTTTCAAGGCTCGATAAGTAATAATGGCATAAAACCACCACGGTGGCTTTTGGTCCACAAAAGAAAGTGCTCTTTGACGTGACATTGAAATGAATCTGTATTCTAATTGAACACAACAACATCTCGTGTCGAACAAATCCAGGCAGTGAGATTGACAGACAGACAAGATGCATAGACACGCATGGCATACAGTAGCTACAGTAGAAACTGGCACACAGTATACAGTATACCAGGCTAACATAAAATAATAAATAAACTACAACATTTCAGTGACAACAAATTAATTATGTGGTTCACCGTTACACTATGCTCAAGAAATCACACAGATAGGTAACATATTGTTTCTCTAACAATAGAAAATGGTTTAGAAAGTTGTTTTTTTTTCTTTTAGCAATTCATGGCTTGAAACCTTTTGAAACGAGACTTTTTCAAACAGGACGACAAATTGAACTCGAAACGTGTGGCAGTTGAGGGTAACTCATACTTAGCCCTATAGAATGGCTCTTGTTGTTACATACAGTATGTACAGTATTTCACATACAGAGCATACATAGAACAGTCTGCTTAACTTCTATTCAGGTTGTAAATTGGCGGCCTAAATGTGATAAATGTGCTAAATACACGTTTTGTGCCAAAACTTTCACATCGATATAAAACTAGAGGACCATATTTCACTCCACGTCTTTGGAATTATTTAATGGGCGAGTACAAACGGAGCATTTATCACATCTAGGCCGCCAATTTACAACACGAATAGAAGTTAAGCAGACTGTTCTATGGCTCTGTATGTGAAATACTGTACATACTGTAACGGACCCCGGGATGGTCAAACTTTTATTGTGAAGGGGTTCCTGTATGAAACAACAAGAGCCATTCTAGGGCTAACTCATACTTAGTTGTGCGCCGGGGGTTGTGCACTGAAAATAGTCGATCTACAAGCTCACAATGTGTTGCAGAGTGATGTGCTGTTATTTTCAGTGTGCAACACCTACGTGAAAACAAGCATAAATCATGGGTTATTCTCCGTGGAAGTTCAAAACCTTTTCAGTGCAATGTTTTTTTTGGACTATATTACCCTTAATGTAAAGATAGCCATCTCTCATGTAACATAAAAATCTACATAAATCATTGACAAAAATAAATAACATAAATAATCAATAACAAAAAACAAAAAGAGAAAATACAGACACGGTTATGCATTCCTCTGGAAAATACTTATATTCACTTTTCCATTCACAGTAAAAAATAAATAGGTTTTCAAACATCTATGCTTGGTGTTTTTGCCTTATTCAATCTCAGTTTCCCTTCACACTTGCTCTTTCTGACATAGACTACATTTCTAAAATACTTACTCTAACTTATCTCAAATCCTTCAAAACCCTTACCCTTTCCATCTTATCATAGCCAGTTCAACTTCTTGCCCTCTAAGATTTTTCAACCTAAGAGTTGGAACCCAAAGCAATAATTCATTTAGGAGAACACTTGTGGTATAGCTAATAAACACAACGTCAAGCCTATAAGGGCCGATTCATACTCCTATTTTAGAGCCGAATAAAAGTGGGTTCGGCTCTGTAGAGCCTACAATGTGACGTCATTTGAGGTTCGGGGGGAGCGGGTACCGTCCTAAAGTCGGCTCTTCGGTGCTACTGAAAATTTCTGACGAGCCGAAATCATTTCGGCACTACAGCGCCGAAACAGCGGTAAAATAGGAGTATGAATCGGCCCTTAGATATCATTTGGGTCCCCAAACCAAAGCCAGTCAAAACGTACTGCACCAAAACACTGTCAGCAAGCCGTCACTAAACGTCCTGCTCTGAACCTCTTTCCAACACCACCACGTCAACATCACATCTCTTCAGCCATGACTCCCTCCACCACGTCAACATCACATCTCTTCAGCCATGACTCCCTCCATTATACTTGTTCTTACGCTTTCTTCATTTTTGAGTTCGGATTTCACCTCAGCACTTATTTATTTAAAAAAATAAATACAAAATAAATAAAAAGAAAACACAAGTGATCAATGTAGGATAAGACAACTCATCTCACCGGTGCTTACACCAATCCTGTATAGGCTTTAACCCATTCTGACCTGAGATCAGATTCTAAAAATGTCTTCTACATCCTGACAGTTTTCTGAAAAAGCTATGTTTCTATGTCAGTCGTTCTTCGATTTTTCAAAAATAGCAGACCTACAAGCTCATAGCGCGCCACTCGGTGGCGCGCTATGAGCTTGTAGATCTGCTATTTTTCAATAGCTAAAGCATAACGTAATGTTCCTTAAATCTATTTCGGTTTAATACGTACGTACGTAAGTGTGCAACTACTTGGCTGTACATGTATAGGAGGAATAATTATAATGGTGCTGATACATGCCTTTCATTTGACCACAACACGTTCTTCTCAACTATAACTTATACTTACGCAAAAACCTTACTTAAAACCGTAACTTACGTTTGAATAACTGCATGGTCCTAATGGCCAGTATATCAAGCTCCGTAAGCACCATGGCAGGCTATGCGGGGTCCATCTCTAGGAAAGACACGCGTACAGTACAAACTCTTCCCTACATAAACCTCTGAAACCTATTCCTGGTTCTGATCCGATACATTTTAACCGATATCAATCAAATTAATTTCCCTGCAGTCCAAACAACCAAAGGAATGCGTCTTTACCCCACAGTTTGACTGCAATGGAACCGTCAAAACGTGGGAAAATAGTAAAATACGGTGTCTTAACAAATAGGTGAAAGAAAATAAATTTGAGGTGTGTTTAACTGCGTTAATCCGTCTCAGGCTTTCCTCCGCACCTCTCACTCATCTTCATGCACCCCCCCCCTCCCCCCTCTCCAAGCCAAACCCCAACACGACCCCACAGTAGTCCCATAACCGCTTATATGTCCCATTTTCAAAGATTTACTTTTTTATTCTCCCCCCTTTCCCGAACACGGCTAATCTACAAGCTCACAACACGTGCAGCATCACAATGCGTTGTGGGCTTGTCGATCTGTGCGATAGAGTGATGAATGAATCCAGTGTGACCTCTGACCTGGCTGGTATATAGGCCTTATTACACGGAGCTGAAGATCTGACCGGACCAGGTCTCGTGTTTCGTCCCAGATTTGAGATGCGTGATCTTGACCTCCACCGCCTGCACCTTCAGGTTCTTGGGCGGGACCCGGGACACCTTGTACGTGACCTCGTCCCCTTCTACTGGGACGTACTCCCCCTCGATGCTGTAATGGAAGCAGAGACAAGGTTTCTACTGGGACGTACTCCCCCTCGATGCTGTAATAGAAGCAGAGACAAGGTTTCTACTGGGACGTACTCCCCCTCGATGCTGTAATAGAAGCAGAGACAAGGTTTCTACTGGGACGTACTCCCCCTCGATGCTGTAATAGAAGCAGAGACAAGGTTTCTACTGGGACGTACTCCCCCTCGATGCTGTAATAGAAGCAGAAACAAGGTTTCTACTGGGACGTACTCCCCCTCGATGCTGTAATAGAAGAAAGAGACAAGGTTTCTACTGGGACGTACTCCCCCTCGATGCTGTAATAGAAGCAGAAACAAGGTTTCTACTGGGACGTACTCCCCCTCGATGCTGTAATAGAAGCAGAGACAAGGTTTCTACTGGGACGTACTCCCCCTCGATGCTGTAATAGAAGCAGAGACAAGGTTTCTACTGGGACGTACTCCCCCTCGATGCTGTAATAGAAGCAGAGACAAGGTTTCTACTGGGACGTACTCCCCCTCGATGCTGAAATAGAAGCAGAGACAAGGTTTCTACTGGGACGTACTCCCCCTCGATGCTGAAATAGAAGCAGAGACAAGGTTTCTACTGGGACGTACTCCCCCTCGATGCTGAAATAGAAGCAGAGACAAGGTTTCTACTGGGACGTACTCCCCCTCGATGCTGAAATAGAAGCAGAGACAAGGTTTCTACTGGGACGTACTCCCCCTCGATGCTGTAATAGAAGCAGAAACAAGGTTTCTACTGGGACGTACTCCCCCTCGATGCTGAAATAGAAGCAGAGACAAGGTTTCTACTGGGACGTACTCCCCCTCGATGCTGAAATAGAAGCAGAAACAAGGTTTCTACTGGGACGTACTCCCCCTCGATGCTGTAATAGAAGCAGAGACAAGGTTTCTACTGGGACGTACTCCCCCTCGATGCTGTAATAGAAGCAGAGACAAGGTTTCTACTGCGACGTACTCCCCCTCGATGCTGTAATAGAAGCAGAGACAAGGTTTCTACTGGGACGTACTCCCCCTCGATGCTGTAATAGAAGCAGAGACAAGGTTTCTACTGGGACGTACTCCCCCTCGATGCTGTAATAGAAGCAGAGACAAGGTTTCTACTGGGACGTACTCCCCCTCGATGCTGTAATGGAAGCAGAAACAAGGTTTCTACTGGGACGTCCTCCCCCTCGATGCTGAAATAGAAGCAGAGACAAGGTTTCTACTGGGACGTACTCCCCCTCGATGCTGTAATAGAAGCAGAGACAAGGTTTCTACTGGGACGTCCTCCCCCTCGATGCTGTAATAGAAGCAGAGACAAGGTTTCTACTGGGACGTACTCCCCCTCGATGATGTAATAGAAGCAGAGACAAGGTTTCTACTGGGACGTACTCCCCCTCGATGCTGTAATAGAAGCAGAGACAAGGTTTCTACTGGGACGTACCCCCCCTCGATGCTGTAATAGAAGCAGAGACAAGGTTTCTACTGGGACGTACTCCCCCTCGATGCTGTAATAGAAGCAGAGACAAGGTTTCTACTGGGACGTACTCCCCCTCGATGCTGTAATAGAAGCAGAAACAAGGTTTCTACTGGGACGTACTCCCCCTCGATGCTGTAATAGAAGCAGAAACAAGGTTTCTACTGGGACGTACTCCCCCTCGATGCTGTAACAGAAGCAGAGACAAGGTTTCTACTGGGACGTACTCCCCCTCGATGCTGTAATAGAAGCAGAGACAAGGTTTCTACTGGGACGTACTCCCCCTCGATGCTGTAATAGAAGCAGAGACAAGGTTTCTACTGGGACGTACTCCCCCTCGATGCTGTAGAAACAAGGTTTCTACTGGGACGTACTCCCCCTCGATGCTGTAATAGAAGCAGAGACAAGGTTTCTACTGGGACGTACTCCCCCTCGATGCTGTAATAGAAGCAGAAGCAAGGTTTCTACTGGGACGTACTCCCCCTCGATGCTGTAATAGAAGCAGAAACAAGGTTTCTACTGGGACGTACTCCCCCTCGATGCTGTAATAGAAGCAGAGACAAGGTTTCTACTGGGACGTACTCCCCCTCGATGCTGTAATAGAAGCAGAAGCAAGGTTTCTACTGGGACGTACTCCCCCTCGATGCTGTAATAGAAGCAGAAACAAGGTTTCTACTGGGACGTACTCCCCCTCGATGCTGTAATAGAAGCAGAGACAAGGTTTCTACTGGGACGTACTCCCCCTCCATGCTGTAATAGAAGCAGAAACAAGGTTTCTACTGGGACGTACTCCCCCTCGATGCTGTAATAGAAGCAGAGACAAGGTTTCTACTGGGACGTACTCCCCCTCGATGCTGTAATGGAAGCAGAGACAAGGTTTCTACTGGGACGTACTCCCCCTCGATGCTGAAATAGAAGCAGAAACAAGGTTTCTACTGGGACGTACTCCCCCTCGATGCTGTAATGGAAGCAGAAACAAGGTTTCTACTGGGACGTACTCCCCCTCGATGCTGAAATAGAAGCAGAAACAAGGTTTCTACTGGGACGTACTCCCCCTCGATGCTGTAATGGAAGCAGAAACAAGGTTTCTACTGGGACGTACTCCCCCTCGATGCTGTAATAGAAGCAGAAACAAGGTTTCTACTGGGACGTACTCCCCCTCGATGCTGTAATAGAAACAGAGACAAGGTTTCTACTGGGACGTACTCCCCCTCGATGCTGTAATAGAAGCAGAGACAAGGTTTCTACTGGGACGTACTCCCCCTCGATGCTGTAATAGAAGCAGAGACAAGGTTTCTACTGGGACGTACTCCCCCTCGATGCTGTAATAGAAGCAGAAACAAGGTTTCTACTGGGACGTACTCCCCCTCGATGCTGTAATGGAAGCAGAGACAAGGTTTCTACTGGGACGTACTCCCCCTCGATGCTGTAATAGAAGCAGAAACAAGGTTTCTACTGGGACGTACTCCCCCTCGATGCTGAAATAGAAGCAGAGACAAGGTTTCTACTGGGACGTACTCCCCCTCGATGCTGTAATAGAAGCAGAGACAAGGTTTCTACTGGGACGTACTCCCCCTCGATGCTGTAATAGAAGCAGAGACAAGGTTTCTACTGGGACGTACTCCCCCTCGATGCTGAAATAGAAGCAGAAACATGGTTTCTACTGGGACGTACTCCCCCTCGATGCTGTATTAGAAGCAGAGACAAGGTTTCTACTGGGACGTACTCCCCCTCGATGCTGTAATGGAAGCAGAGACAAGGTTTCTACTGGGACGTACTCCCCCTCGATGCTGTAATAGAAGCAGAAACAAGGTTTCTACTGGGACGTACTCCCCCTCGATGCTGTAATAGAAGCAGAGACAAGGTTTCTACTGGGACGTACTCCCCCTCGATGCTGTAATAGAAGCAGAGACAAGGTTTCTACTGGGACGTACTCCCCCTCGATGCTGTAATAGAAGCAGAGACAAGGTTTCTACTGGGACGTACTCCCCCTCGATGCTGTAATAGAAGCAGAGACAAGGTTTCTACTGGGACGTACTCCCCCTCGATGCTGTAATAGAAGCAGAGACAAGGTTTCTACTGGGACGTACTCCCCCTCGATGCTGTAATAGAAGCAGAGACAAGGTTTCTACTGGGACGTACTCCCCCTCGATGCTGTAATAGAAGCAGAGACAAGGTTTCTACTGGGACGTACTCCCCCTCGATGCTGTAATAGAAGCAGAGACAAGGTTTCTACTGGGACGTACTCCCCCTCGATGCTGTAATAGAAGCAGAGACAAGGTTTCTACTGGGACGTACTCCCCCTCGATGCTGTAATAGAAGCAGAAAAAAGGTTTCTACTGGGACGTACTCCCCCTCGATGCTGTAATAGAAGCAGAGACAAGGTTTCTACTGGGACGTACTCCCCCTCGATGCTGTAATAGAAGCAGAGACAAGGTTTCTACTGGGACGTACTCCCCCTCGATGCTGTAATAGAAGCAGTTCACATTGAACTGGACATTAACCCATTCTGACCTGAGATCAGATTCATACGAGGTTTCCGCCGGACACACACTGGTCTGATTAACCCATTCTGACCTGAGATCAGATTCTAAAAATGTCAGTCGTTCTTCGATTTTTTTCAAAAATAGCAGACCTACAAGCTCGTATCGCGCCACTCGGTGGCGCGATATGAGCTTGTAGATCTGCTATTTTTAAATAGCTAAAGCATAACATGATGCTAACACCAAAATGGGTGCCCGTTCAGAATGGGTTAATACCTCTATGGACATTATTTATTGCAGTCTAACTTAATAATTTATTATAGTCTTGCTATTTTTAGGGTTGGAAGTGTTTTAGTCCTCTTGTCCTGTTTTACTGCTCACTTTTGTGGGGCTGACCTACGTACATTTCACTGCATTTTAAAGAACTTTTTTAATATGTATGTGACAAATAAAAATAAAGATTGATTGATTCACAAGGTCCCCCCCCCCATATGAAAATGAATGCAATAATGCAGGTTTTATTTTTAAACCCATTTAGGCCTGATGTCTGTAAAAACAGATTTCTGAAAAACCTCATGTTTCTGTATCAATGGTGCTCAATATTTCATGTCAAGGACCCCCACAATTATATGTAATATGCCTCCCCCCCCCCCCCCCATCTGAACATATGTTGTTCCAGGGACCCCCCTCCCAGAGGCAAAGATTTGAGTTAAAATGTTCATCTGTAAAATATATATTCAAAGATTTGAGGCACATTTTCACGATTCTTCAAAAATAGCAGACGGAAGGTCTGAAGGTCTTGTAGATCTGCTATTTTTCAATAGCTAAACTAAAGTATAACATCATGCTTTAAAACACCAAAAGGGGTTCCCGCGCCCAAAATGGGTTAATAAATGCAGAAACATAAAAAAAATGATACATGTTTTCACTTCGTTATTGTATAAGTGTTGGAAGTAAAAAAAAAAGAAAGAACGGACTCACTCTGAGATGTGAACAAAGACGTCCTCCCCTCCGTGGGTGGGGCGGAGGAACCCGTGACCCTGTGACCTGGAGAAGTTCTTACACACACCTTTATATGCTGGTCCTGAGTGAGCTCGCACCGTACTGAGAGAGAGACAGAGAGAGAGGGGGGGGGGGGGAGAGACACACAAAGAGTAAGTTACATGTATGGATAAATGGTGCATTTATATATATAGCACATTTATCCAAGGCGCTATACATAGATTGTGCATTAAATTCACCCATTCACACACACATTCAAGGTTTCTTTATTTTGGACCCCAAGGACCCGCTCTGCAGCATACAATACAATACAATACAATACAATACAATACAACAAAGGCACACAGTGAACCGTACAACATTTAAAAAAAAACACACACCAACATACCTAGTGCAAAAAAGGAAGAACATCACCTCATAACCTTCGACCCCTACCCTGTCTGCCCTCTGCAAGGACTCTGTTAACAGTTTGACTGCGGAAAACGATTTACCAGACTTTTAATCAACCCCCCTTCACTGCCGAGATTGTTGTATTACCTTTAGAGCATACGCTGAATTATTTGGGCTTTTAATCCGCGAAAATCGAGCGAAAAAAGCTTCCCCCGTTTGTTATGAACGGCCGGACCACCCGCCATCTTGGTACACCCGGAAGACGCAGCACAGGAGCCTCCTCCATGAGGCGTTGAACCCCATTCGTTTGCATTGGCCTCAATTTCCCAGAAGCCCTAGCAGCCCACAGCATGTGACGATTTCCGTTTTCCTCATCAAAACAGATGCATCTACTCTCTATCTCCGCGGCGAAGAAGGATTTTCTATTTATTTTTTACATTGCGGCGGATTAAACACATAAAACAAAAGTCGCGTATGTCCGATATGGCAGCGACATTAACCTGGAGTAATCCATTCAAAGCACGGAAACTGTTAAGGAGTGTGATTGACAGAGGGACAAAGGAATGCTTGTACCTATTGTATTTGCACGCATGGACCTCGTACCTCCTACCTGATGGCATTAGCCGATACTCAGGGTATAGTACATGGGAGGGGTCAGACACAATTTTCTTAACCATACACCGATTGCGGCGGAAACCATGCAAGGCACCAACCAGCACATCGGGAGCAATTTGGGGTTCAGTGTCCTTGCTCAAGGACACTTCGACATGTAGACAGGAGGAGCCGGGATTCGAACCGCCGACCTCCTGAGCCACAGTCACCCGGATGGATAAACAAGAACTGTCAATAACAATGAAAAACTCAACTGAACTGTTACTTATTATGACATGTATTTCACTACCAAATTGGAAACACATTCAGGAAAAGAATACTAGGACAATCGACTTCTCAAACAATAGATACAAGATAACTATTAACTATTCAAAAAGGTAATCCATTTTTTTTAAGGTCCTTCAAAAGTTTTTGCAGCTCTGCATTTAGTTGAGAGCTTGCACAAAATATTTTCACCCACTCTATCACACCTGTAATCACATGATGTAACAATAAAGTTCATTTTGATTCTGATTTTGAAAACGCAAATTTGTTTGTTTATACAACTAGTCCTTACCCGTTATTAATATATGAACACCAAATGATGTACAGTGTGGGTACAGCGATGTAATAGATCCGATTATTGATGTATGTATTTTGAGGTGTAATCAGTCTGGTGATCATGTGTAAGTAGAGGGGATTTATACCCCAAAAAGTTTGTGTTTTTGCAACAAATGTTTTAAAACAGAGTTGATGTGAGTTTTTGCATTTTCCCATGTAAGTCGATGGGAATTTTTATTCACTACTAAAATAATATGTTAATTTGAAAGAAGGGTCTTCGTTAAGACCTCCGTAATATTATGGTCAATGCCTGTGTGAAAACTCGGAGCGATTGGTGCAGCCAGGGAGGAGCTACGACAGTGTTTCAGACATTCATTCAGACAGACAGACAGACAGACAGACAGACAGACAGACAGACAGACAGACAGACAGACAGACAGACAGACAGACAGACAGACAGACAGACAGACAGACAGACAGACAGACAGACAGACAGACAGACAGACAGACAGACAGACAGACAGACAGACAGACAGACAGACAGACAGACAGACAGACAGACAGACAGACAGACAGACAGACAGACAGACAGACAGACAGACAGACAGACAGACAGACAGACAGACAGACAGACAGACAGACAGACAGACAGACAGACAGACAGACAGACAGACAGACAGACAGACAGACAGACAGACAGACAGACAGACAGACAGACAGACAGACAGACAGACAGACAGACAGACAGACAGACAGACAGACAGACAGACAGACAGACAGACAGACAGACAGACAGACAGACAGACAGACAGACAGACAGACAGACAGACAGACAGACAGACAGACAGACATTGAGTGAATTATTAGTTAGATGTCATACCACAGCAATGTTCTTTTTTCCCCATCCTTTTAAGCCCGTCACATTGTATGCCGATTTAAGCTGAATGTTTCCACAAAGACAGGAATTAATTAATTGATTGATTAGGAGAGAGCTTTCCCAGTGGCAGAGGAAAGACGCCGCTGTCAGCCCTCATTGGACCATACTCCTGCACAGGACTGCAGACTGGACCCCGTCAACACCAAGAATGTAACCAGGGAAGTCTAATTTATGATTTGTTGCATCGCTTGTTGAAAATAACAGATTTCCGGCATGTGACACTGTTACCAAAGTCTGGCGTCAATATCGCTAGAGGGCGCCAATTCCACAGGTTTGTGTATTTTTTTGAGTGGCGCAAACCACTCCCTTACGAAGCTGTGTGTGGCTGGCTGGCTGGGTGGGTGCCTGGCTGGGTATGAGCATGAAAACAGCATGGTTGTTTTTCACCACCTGTGTGCAACCTAACTAACACACACACACACACACACACACACACACAAGCGCACATATTAACTGTATATTATGATGATTTCGGGTGTGCCAGTACAGTACAGTAGAGGGACCCCCACACGGTCATTTCTCAACCGGACGTGGTACGGCTCGCCGGATTCGGCCCGGCCCCCCTGGAACTTCCAGGGACCCCCCGGGGACCCACTCACTCACTTCACACAGGTGTGATTGTTTGCATTTGTATTATAATCCCCATAGGGAGATCTCAGATCGCCTCATATAAGAACTGTTTGAAAAGTAAACAAATCATCTCATATGGATATAAAGAATCATATCAACTGACTGCGAGAAAACACTAATGTCACTAGTTACATTTTCGCTAGAAACAGACTATCAAATATGAGTGACTGACTGTCGTAAACGATACAGAGACAATATCGCAGAGACAGTTTGGACCACACTTCTTATATGAGACACCTTTAAGATGACCCAATGTTATTCTCCATAGAGAAATTACTTCCGCCTAAACCAGGGGATGAGCGAGTGACGTCTCAGGACTTAAATACATTTGAATTTTTAACCCACTTAGGCCTGACATCGAAATTTTAAAAATGTCTTCTAAATCATGACAGTTTTCTGAAATACCTATGTTTCTATGTCAGTGGTTATATTTCATGTAAAGAACCCCAAAAATGATATGTAATTGGCAGCCGATCCCCGTCTGAAAATATGTCGTTCCAGGGACCCCTCCCAGAAGCAAAGATTTGAGTTATAAACGTTCACTCATGAAAGAATATATATTCAAAGATTTGCACCACATTTTCACGATCTTTCTAAAATAGCAGACCTACAAGCTCGTAGCGCGGCACTCGGTGCCGCGCTATGAGCTTGTAGATCTGCTATTTTTCAATAGCTAAAGTATAACCTGATGCCTTAAAACAACCAAAAGGGGTTATTCCCGCCCCGGAATGGTTTAAAACGGAGAGTTCTCTATACTCACGCAGAGTACGTGCGGTTGCGCTTGGTCGGCAGCGGGCTGGGGAGCTCCCGGGGACGATGGGGGGGCTGCTCTCCCCCCTCGTCCCACACGCGGCTCCCCTCCCTCAGGAAGGGGAAGGAGAGGGACAGGGAGGAGGTGGGGGAGCGCAGGGGGGTCCCCGACGGCGACGCCAGGCTGGGGTCCGCCATCTCTCTCTGGAGGGCAAAGGAATGAAGTGCAACATTTGTGAAACGCAACGTTTGATTGATTGATTGATTGAAATATGTATTAACAGTTTGCAGAATTACAGTAACATTTCCAGCACAAACTCAATACAAAGACTGTTAACTGTGAGTGGACGACCCAATTAAGCATTACACTTGTTTACAAGAGGGTCCACCATGTTCAATTCATCAAAACATTTAGAGACGTACAAATAGACACTTCTATATAGACAAAGAACAGAACAGGAATTCATCATAATGGAGGTAAAAAGGGAAAATAAACATACACAGTGAGGGAAAAGGGGGGTGGGGGGGTGGGGGGGGTTTCAGATTTTACGGGGGCCAGTTTAGAATTGCAGCCGTCCGTAGGTGCCCTTTGAGAGCGGTTTTGAAGGAGTCAAGGGATTCACATGTCTTAATGACAGTTGGTAGGGCGTTCCACATTTTGGTGGCATAGGAGCTAAAATAATTGAGTCCCTTGTTTGTGCCGAATCTGGGTTGTACATGGTGTATAGCAGGGGTACTCAACTGGCGGACCACCTCTTTGCGGACCACCCAAAAACAAAAAAAGAATGTTTTAATATTATAAATAACATCAGATGGTACATTTCTCATGTGAAATTGCTGCAAAGGCCCCCAAAATGTCCCCCAAGGGCCTCCAAAATTCTGGCGCGCGCTATGCGCGCGCACAGTGTGGCCTGCCAGGGCGTGTAACTCCCGGCCTGATTTGGAGTTCCACTCCGGGCCTGCACTCTGCACCCCATTATTGGTTGGTTGGAAGGGGATCTGATTTGTATAAGCTTGGCTTGACCATACTAAACGGGCATAGAGCCCCGCTCTCCGATGGACGCCGCGCATGGGACCGGACCTCGGTCTTATTCAAAAAAATATTGTGGACCTTCATTTCTAGTTGAGGACCCCTGGTGTATAGTATACGGTGCTGCCTGCTTGCAGTGTCGTTTTCGTCGACTAAAACTATAAGACGCAAAATGTTCGTTGACTACCTTTTTTTCCACTGACGAAAACTAAATGGAAACTAAATAAAAAAACTAAGCTATGATGACTAAAACTAAGACTAAATATACCGACAATTTCGTCGACGAATAAAAACTAGACTAAAATGTTAGGAAGGGACTATAGTGGACAAGAGATCCAGTACAAGTCATTTTACAATTAATTGCATGCTGAAAATAGCCGATCTACAAGCTTGTAGATCGGCTATTTTCAGCAAGCGACGACGGCGTCATTACGACGGCATCAAGGCACCGCCAAAATACACTTTGTTCGATTAACCCATTCTGACCTGAGATCAGATTCATACGAGGTTTCCGCCGGACACACACTGGTCTGATGAACCCATTCTGACCTGAGATCAGATTTTTTAAAAATCAGTCGCTCTTCGATTTTTCAAAAATAGCAGACCTACAAGCTCGTATCGCGCCACTCGGTGGCGCGATATGAGCTTGTAGATCTGCTATTTTTAAATAGCTAAAGCATAACATGATGCCAACACCAAAATGGGTGCCCGTTCAGAATGGGTTAAATCAACTGCAGATTGAGTCGACTAAACACTAAAACATTCCAGGTGACTAAAATGTGACTAAAACTAAAAGGAAAACTATTCGAGAGACTATGACTAAAACTAAAATCTTAAATTTGCTGCCAAAAACAACAACACAGCTGCTGCTGCTGCCGTCTGGGTTTCCCTGACGGCTGTCACTCACTCACTCACTGCTCCTCACGGGCTGCCGAGGAACCGCTGACACCGCCTGGCTGTCGTTTTTTAGCGTCTCGCTCGGGTCGTGTTTTCCTGCGACCGCTGTCAGAAGGCAACCGATTATACCACCGGTCACCGGCTCACCGCTGTCACTTCCAAGGCTGTCAGGGGGACTTTGAGCTATGAAAGGGGAGAGAACAAGAGACACATATATATATACCGGTCAAACCACAAAATCCACTTCAAAACCCTCCTGAACACCTACAAAGCACTACACAACCTGGCTCCCCCATACCTCTGTGACCTCCTCAAACGTCATGTCCCCTCCCTCCCGCTCCCTCAGGTCTGGTGACGCAAACCTCCTCGACGTCCCCAAGACCAAACTCCCGGACATGGGGGTGACAGAGCACTTTCCTTTGCAGTGCCCCAACCCTGTGGAATGCCCTCCCTAAGGCACTCAGAGATGCCCCCACCCTCCAAACCTTCAAAACCGCCCTCAAGACCCACCTCTTCAACATTGCCTTCACTATAGCTAACCCTTTTCACTGTCTTTTAATGTTTTTTAGCTTCTAGTGATCATTCATTTTTCTAATAAAAGTTGTTTTTTGTGTTATCTCTGTAAAGACCCCCCATGTAAAGCGTCTTTGGGTACTCATAAAAGCGCTATATAAGTTTGAGATATTATTATTATTATTATTATTATTATTATATAGGACATGATAACATGGTTTTCAACTGATTGGAGTGGTAATAAAAGTGGTAAAAGAAAGCAGGTACATTTGTCTGTGTCCACACTAGTGTCAGCTATCATCAGTAGTATCCTTTTTTTTTTAGAAACACTGAAAGGAACAGCTATTTCCGTTGGGTTGTTGAATCCCAGGGAAATTCCCCTTTGGCTCATTTGGCAATGGTCCAACACAGCATGTGGAAAAAGGAGTGACCGCCGGTTGGCGTCCAGTGTAGCCCATGAATGCTAAACACCAGATCTACGAGCACATGCCCTTCAGTTAAGTGAATTAATGACGACGAGAGTTGCAATTAATTTCTCATCTTCTATAATATGAAAGTGGTGAATGAAGGTTTTAAAGGTGATCCACGACGTTGTTCAAGGGCAAAGAAAAAGGGAGCCCTTAAAAAAGACCTCATTAATACAGTTTTTTTTTTTTACCCTAACCAGCTGATGTCCATAATCCCACACAACAAGACAATAAACACTGGCTGCTCATTGCAACCTCAGGCTATAATCATCATCATCTGAAAATAGGCTATAATAAGAGACAAGACTGTAGTGTATTTAATAGGCTAATGTGCCACGAGGGCATAGCTTAATAGCAAAAAGGAAGGCGAGGCAAGAGGCATAGTAGCTTGGGCCCTAAATTATTAGATGGGTCTGTTTTCCCTTCCTTGGTCCCTGCTAAGTACACCTTAGAGTATAGACCTATACACCCACTCCTCTGCTGCCATCATCAAGGTTACACACGGTGGCATCGTGACGTCAGAGCCGCTGCAAAACGCCACTATACTGCCACACTCACACTGTCTTGAGTCAAGTGGTGTGTTGCTGACGTCACGGTGCGATCCCTGCATTGCCATTGGCTCAACGAATCGCCCAGAAGACCAAAACATTACATTTGTGTGTAGTAGGCGTGAAATAAAAAAAATCATGTCTGATTTTTTTTGGAGAAAAGGCACCACACACTGATGCATATAAGCGTGACAGCGTGACAGTGTGTCACAACACTTTGTTTCTCTCCTTTCTAGAGCCCATGATTCATCATGCTGTGGGCGTGATTGCTCCATTTTTATCCCCAGAACCATCGAGTCTTTCCGTAACATTATAATTCTCTCAGAATATCATTTCAAGGAATCCAAAACAATAACTGGTTTTATATCTCTCTCTCTCTCTCTCTCTCTCCACTCAACTGTAAATCAGACGATTTAGCACTATAGTCGGTGGGCAAATTCTGCAAAAATAAATGTGACATATCGCTATAGATTCACCAAACACACCGTCCGTCCGTCCGTCCGTCCGTCTGTCATTCATTCATCATTCAGTCACGATCTGTATGCCAAGCATGCAGTCGGAACAAATCCAGCCCCAAACAATAGCCATGGCTGAAGGCATGCCACGGATGGATACTCCCTGCAGACAGCCTTTTGTTATTAAATGTTTGACTTACTTCTTTGCTGCAGTTCGGCGCGCGTTTTGTCGATTGGAGAGATGGAGTCAGTGTGTGTGTGTTCTTCTGTGTCGCTGCTGAGTTATATAATGTGCAATTAAATAAATAAATCCACTAAATCCGCGTAGATACGAACGGAAGGAATACCCGGGTGGTGGTGAGGCTGCGCAGCTGGCGGAGATTCCAATGGCGTGATGACACAGATTCTGTGTCAGAGAGGAGAGAGACACAGAGAGAGAGAGAGTGTGTGTGACGTGTGTGTGTGTGAGAGAGAGAGAGAGAGAGATGTCAATACAATAAATTGCTATTTAATGTATCTTTATCTTTGCAGTTTGCATGGATTTGTGTGCGTGTGTGAGAGAGAGAGAGCGAGAGAATGTTTTGTGTGGTGTTCGTGTGTTCACAGCAAACAAAGCCTACTTTACACATAAACACACTTCACTTAAACTGGCCCTGTTTAACAAACAAACACTTAATATACCATTAAAGACCTGAGGCCGATTCCACAAATGTTGTCCTCTAATTATATCTAAAGTTCTAAACATTCTACCCTTATTTCAGGATGTCATGTTAAATAAGTATGCATCTATAACAGAGGGCCATGAAAATATCTCTTCTTAAAAAAAAGTCAAGGGGTAAGATGACTCATCTGCCGAATGACTCATTTGATTTTGCAAGTTTTAATTTTGCATAGTTTAAAAAAATAATTTACTCACTTATAACAATTTAATAGGCTAATAGTAATACATTAACCATTTCCAATAATTTAGTCTCATTTATTTTCCTAAAGTTAACTTTAAACAATATCCTACAGTTGGTATGCTATAAAAAGTCTGATATTCAAAACCTTTTAACACATATATATATATATATATATATATATATATGTGCATGGTAAAACAATATTGATAGCACTTTGTATAAGATATCCCATGTCTAATGCATTATAAACATATAGGCCTACTTATAGGACATTATAATCGTCTTAATTAACTGCATAATTATACTTGCACTGAGTATAATAACTCATAATCCTTCATATCAATAATCCAAACACATTATAAAGTGTATTATGGTCAAGCATTACATGTAATCTGCTTATAACACTGTATAATTAGCCTACTGTTATAAGCACACAATGCAATTATAACACATTGTAAAATAATGCATTACAATCAAGGTTATATAATGCATTAGTTAAAGGACAACTTTAGTTTTTTTCAACCAAGGTTCATGTTTTAGGTTGTTATTAGAGAAACTAAAATATGAGTGTTATTTCTTTTTCATTTGCTGCTTTCTTTCGTTTTAGGGATTTTAGTTCTTTTTGACAGGGGGGCGGGGGCATTCGAGCATGGGGCTAAATATGTATTTTTTGACAAAATGTTATGGCGATTTCTTTTATTATTATTTACTATAGTCCTAATAAACCCCAGGAAATTACATCTGACCACAGAAGATCACAGGATCTACTGAATGTGAAGGTAGCCTATACTGGGGGAAGGCTTATACTGTGTGTATAGGCTCAATATGTCAGTTTGTCACATTCAATAGATCCTGTGATCTTTTGTGGCCAGATGTAATTTCTTGGGGTTTATTAGGACTATAGTAAATAATTTAAAAAAAAAATCGCCATAAAAAATTGTAAAGAAATACATATTTAGCCCCATGCTCGAATGACCCCCTGTCAAAAACGGCGAAAATCCCTAAAACGAAAGAAAGCAGCAAATGAAAGAAAATTTACATTCACCTTTTAGTTTCTCTAATAACAACCTAAAACATGAACCTTGGTTGAAAAAAACTAAAGTTGTCCTTTAAGTCACTATAAAGGGAGGCTCACACCAAGCATCATATTGCTAGCAGTGTTGTTTTTGGCAGCAAATTTCTATTTTAGTTTTAGTCGTCTCTTGAATAGTTTTCACTTAGTTTTAGTCACATTTTAGTCACCTGGAATGTTTAGTGTTTAGTCTAGTTTTAGTCGACTAAATGTCATACGATTTTAGTCGACTAAATCTACAGTTGATTTAGTCGACTAAAATGTGTTTTGACAGGCCTTGATGTTGTTGTAATGACATATTTTACACTTTGGTTGCATGCTGAAAATAGCAGATCTACAATCTTAGCAGCATGCAACCCAGCATAAAACTGGATCTCTTGTCCACTAGTCCCTTCCTAACATTTTAGTCTAGTTTTTATTTGTTGACGAAATTGTCAGTATATTTAGTCTTAGTTTTAGTCATCATAGATTCGTTTTTATTTAGTTTTAGTCAGTGAAAAAAGGTAGTCGACGAACATTTTTCGTCTTAGTTTTAGTCGACGAAAACAACACTGATTGCACAAAACATTTCTGCCTGCTTCAGGAATGTCTTAAATGTACAAGTCATCAAACTAAACTTTAACACAAACACTACATTTAATAGATGCAGTCATATACAAGGTTCTATTTGACTAAAATGTCACAATTTTAATTGTACAACAAAATAGACATTTTAGTGGAGTGAGTCTCATGCATGTGTAACATTTTTTATTTGAAATCCAGCCCTGTATAGCCTGATGTGAACTTTGCAAAGTTTACATGTCAACGTGATGCTCAGAGGCATGTTTGGAAACGAGGAATCCGTCTCGGGCAAAATACTGGTATGTCAGCAGGCATAGTGTTATAGTAAGACAACGCTTCTCTCTCTCTCTCTTCTTTAAACGTTGAAGGAATTCAATGAAACAGTGACGCATAGCTCCAGGTTCCTCAGAACACTCGGTAAAAGCATCAGTGTGCGGTTTATCCATGGCTAAAGATTCCATCATGCTATCCACGGTAGTGAATGAAAAGAGCTTCACAAAAGGGAGCCGACATGATGGCAGCAGGTCGACCACGTAGAGAAATGAACAACGTCATCTCTAGTTCCATTCTGTCTGGAAACCGGCTGCTATTTCTAAAATAGCAGACCTACAAGTTCATAGCGCGCCACTCGGTGGCGCGCTATGAGCTTGTAGATCTGCTATTTTCCAATAGCTAAAGTATAACGGAATGCTTGAAACACCAAAAGGGGTTCAACGCCTAAAAATGGGTTAAACTGTTCTGTCAAAAATAAAAAAATAATAGCGCTTCCAAAAAGAGGCGTTCCATGTCATGTCCATCGAGCTGAGATTCTTCTTGAAACGTCCACCGTTTATCAGCATGTTCACGATTCCCTCGTTCTCCTCCTCTCAATGCACTGAACCTGTTCTTCAATGCTGGATCCTCCACATGTATGTCCACTACATACAGTGATAGTCTGTCTGTCCACATGTCCACTAAAGTGATGGTCTGCCTGTGTCCATGTCCACTACAGTGTCCACTACAGCGATGGTCTGTCTGGGTCCTTCCGTTAGCTGTTCCACCATGACAGGAGACCCAAACCCGGCTCGCAGATGGTGCCCTAAAAAAAAAAACCCACACGAAAAACAAACACTATTAAGTGTGACTGAGACAGATGATTGCTTTATTACGTACATATATTAATTATTGATAATAATATTATACATGCATGTTTTTGACACACTACTCGTGTACACGTTCATTCAGAGACCCACTGGAAAATCTTTTGTTATATTACTACACCCCATTTTGGGTTTATTTAGGGTTAATTAATGAACTAGTTTAACCACTTAAACTCCATACTGTACCAGTGTTGTTTTCGTCGACTAAAACGAAGACGAAAGATGTTCGTCGACTACCTTTTTTCACTGACGAAAACTAAATGGAAACTAAACGAAAACTATCTATGACTAAGACTAAGACTAAATATACTGACAATTTCGTCAACAAATAAAAACTAGACTAAAATGTTAGGAAGGGACTAGTGGACAAGAGATCCAGTACAAGTCATTTTACACTTGGTTGCATGCAAGTGCATGCAAGTGTAAAAACAGTCATTACGACGGCATCAAGGCCCGCCAAAAAGAAATTTAGTCGACTAAATCACCTGCAGATTTAGTCGACTAAAATCTTATGACATTTAGTCGACTAAAACTAGACTAACACTAAGACATTCCGGGTGACTAAAACTAAATGAAAACTATTCAAAAGACAAAGACTAAAACTAAAATAGAAATTTGATGCCAAAAACAACACTGTACTGTACACGTGTTTCCCTTTTTACTTTCTTTATATATATATATATATATATATATGATGATTTGTATTTATTTATTTTTTATCATGGAAGTGTATATCTGTACGTCTTTAAATGTTCTGATGAATTGAAAATGGAGGCGATGTAAACAAGTCTTAGTGCTTTTCTGGTTTCATCCTCGTAGCAGTTTTAACTGTACCCATTTTTACTAAACTGTGAATACAATTTCCAATCAATCAATAAAAACCCCAGCATCTGTATTCTGTGGAAAAACCGTCACAGAAAATAGAAGATCTACATACACACTTGTGAACTTGTAGATCAGCCATTTTCATCGAAGATATTTAGTGTAGAGCGAAAACATAAAAGTCACTACTATAGTATAGAGCCTGAGGGACTGGTCAAGTATTAACCTGTTTTTACCTGAGATCAGATTCTATAAATGTCTTCTACATCCTGACAGTTTTCTGAAAAAGCCATGTTTCTATGTCAGTCGTTCTTCGATATTTTTCAAAAATCACACACGTGTGAACTGAGTGGTGCAATCCCCCCCCCCCCCTCTCTCTCTCTCTCTCTATCTCTCTCTCTCATTAGAGTCACTACCTCTCTCACTCTCTCTCATTAGAGTCACTACCCCTCTCACTGTTTCTGGCGCCCCCTACTGCTATTTTCAAAGTCACATACTCATGCTCACACGGACACACAAACAAGTACGAGACAGACAGACACACAGACACACAAACACGTACGAGGACATTGCAAGCTGGTTGTAGGAGTGGTTGCACCACTCAAAAATAGCAGACCTAGCTTGTAGATCTGCTATTTTTCAATAGCTAAAGCATAACATAATGCTGACACCAAAACGTTAAGACTCTCTGTTCTTACTTGGAGAGTGTACGGCGCCTCTTTCTTCTGCACAGGCTCCTCCTCCACTGGCGGAGGAGGAGGAGCGGCGCTGGACTGTCCCGGCTGCGCGGCGGCAGCGTCCGGGCTCTTGGCGGCGCTAGCCGGGCCCGTCGGAGACGTGTCCGTGAAGATCTCCTCCGTGACCCGGAAGCGGATCTCCTCGCCTCCGTCCATGTAGAGGTCGTGAGCCCCCTCGTCCGTCTCGTACTCCCACAGCCACACCACCTCCGCCTCGTCGCTGAGGAACGGGTCACGCTTCAATTAAGGAAAGCTATATCCACAGCTTCACTGGTTGGTTGATTGACTTGATGTATAGAGGGTATATGCGCGTGACATCATCGTACCTGGACGTTATGTGGGAACGCCCACTGAGTGGCAAAAAAAACTACTTTCTGGCCTTGACAGCCCATTCATCCAAACAGAAAAGTCCTGTCTGATTGCATTAAACAATGTTAAACTCACCAACATTGCAGCTGTACGAAAAGCTTGAATTATCCTCTATCTGCAAAGTTATTGTTTCATAAGAATCCACCATAGAAACGTTATGAGCTACTTTCTGTCAAGAAATGCCCTGCATTTGATTATTTTTCTAGGTGTCAGAGTTTGGAAGTGCTTGTTTTCAATAACACAACATTTTGCTGCCTCCTGCATTATGTGACATTTAGGAACAGGTGGGTTGAGTGATTTCCAACGAGCGCTTCCAAACTCCAACACTCCCATGCTGCTCAATGTTTTGCCACTCAGTCTAGATGAGGGGGGCGTCGTTTCGAGGAAGCAATCCGATTGGTTGAAACAGCCTTCTATAGCCGTGGGTTAAACCAGCACCATTCACCACCTAATCAAAACAAAGAATTCAGCTGCTCTGTTCTCCCAGAGCGCTAGCAAACTCGGTGGCTAGGCTAGCTAGTTTCTTGGGACATTTGTGGTCGTAGTGACTACATCTGTCATAAAAAAAATCTTTCCGCGATTTTCTTAGTTTTAAGGGTAACTGTTGTAGAATTGCAATATTACACTCGAGGGTGTGGTTTAACGTGATTATTGCCACTTCAATGATGCTTGCGGAACTCGACTTCGTCTCGTTCCTGACCGCATCCCTGTCGTGGCAATAATCACGTTAACACACACCCTCTCGTGTAATATTGCTTAATTGTACCAATACTTGACTCGTCAGTTGGCATACAATTTGACTGCAAAGTGAGGAACAACAGTGAAAATGTACCCCTGTTATGACAAATACGAAGCAGGCAGGGACAAAATTATTTTCGCTCCTATGCCACCAAAATGTGGAACGCCCTACCAACAGTCATTAAGACATGCAAATCCCTTGACTCCTTCAAAACCGCTCTCAAAGGGCACCTACGGACGGCTGCAATTGGAAACTGGCCCCCGTAAAATCTGAATCCCCCCCCTCACTGTATGTTTCTTTTCCCTTTATGATGAATTCCTGTTTTTTTACTATATACAGCAGAAGTGTCTATTTGTACGTCTCTAAATGTGTTGATGATTTGAACATGGTGGACCCTCTTGTAAACAAGTGTAATGCTTAATTGGGTCGTCCACTCACAGTTAACAGTCTTTGTATTGAGTTTGTACTTGAAATGTACTGTAATTCTGCAAACTGTTAATAAATATTTCAATCAATCAAAAAAAAGGATACAACTTGGCGGGCTGCTGGAGAGCCTCCGGCGGGATGAGGATGTCGTCGAAGAAGCCCATGGTCACTGTGGGTGTGAAACAGAAAGGGTCATTAACCCATTCTGACCCGAGATCAGATTCTAAAAATGTCTTCTACATCCTGACAGTTTTCTGAAAAAGCCATGTTTCTATGTCAGTCGTTCTTCGATTTTTCAAAAATAGCAGACCTACAAGCTCGTAGCGCGCCACTCTGTGGCGCGCTATGAGCTTGTAGGTCTGCTATTTTTCAATAGCTAAAGCATAGCATAATGCTAACACCAAATGGGGTTCCACCCAAAATGTGTTAAGTGCAGTCAGTGTTTTAGACCAGTGGCTTTTTACGTCACTGGAAAGGTGGCAGTGGTGATGATGGTAGCAGAAGGGTGGAAAGAGAGAGGTCATGTTTACAGTACCGTAACCCTCATTTAGACTGATGGATTTCTGGATCAAACCATGTAATGGTTTGAGGTTACTGGTGTTTTTCCACTCTTAATTGATTTGCTCAAATGGTATTTTAGTAGGGCCGGGACTAATTGCAATTAATTTAGATTAATTAACTACAGATAAATTAATCGCACCTTTTTTTTCACCGCGGAACGTTTCTCACTGGGCGCTTTTCTATAGTACTGAAAACTGGAAATAATAAAAAAGTCACCCCATTTTGTGTTGCCTAGAACTGGAGGTCTGACAAAAAACAGTAACAATATGAAGTAAGTACAGCTTTGTGATGTCACTGAGATGTACTTGTTACTGTTACTAATTCTTTTCCACTATTCGTTGATTCACTGGGATACCAAAAAACATTTAAAAAAAAGGTTTCTCGCTGTTCTCGGGTTGAATATTGATATGCGATTAAAATGCGATCAATCTAGATTAATTAATCGCAAAGCCTCTGATTAATTAGATTAATTTTTTTAATCGAGTCCCAGCTCTATATTTTAGTTAACCCTGGCTATGAATAGGAGGACACACAACATAAAAGCAACTTGAGTGCAAGACCTGTAGACTGGGAGCCTAATAGGCAATGCAGGTCTATTTGTAGGTAAATATGCCATTATATCACCATGTTTATTCCTTTATTTCATTATTTTATTTTGTATTACTATTATTATTTTATTTTATTTTATGCACTCACTGTATAGGACATAGAATCTTCATAATGTGCTACATTATATTATTGGATTCAAAGCCGTAATGAGGTTGTAAGGTTTTCAAGGTTTCAATGTTTAATGTTTTGTCCTGTCCATGTTAGGTGTATGTAATTTGTTTTGTTTTACCGTTTACATGTACAATAATGTTGTGACATGTATCTGTGTTGGGAGCCCCTGTTGGGAGCCCCTAGGGTATTTTTCCTAATAAAGAAACTTTAATCATCATCTGTGAGGAAAACACTTTCCCGCTGGTGGTTTCCCACCAGTTCAAAGAATTTCAAAACGTTCAAAAATCTACAAACTCACTGCGACGTGTTGTTCACATTGTGAGCTTGTAGATCAGCTATTTGGGCATTATTAGCGGTTGAAAGCAGGGAGCTATGATGACCAAAATGCATGGCTGTCCCAGACCAAAACCCGCTTACAGCCAAGGATGCCAACTTACCGTGAACACCCTCCTGACTGCAATAGTTGATTTTTCCAACCAGGATCTCGTCAAGGAAAGGGTGAAATACGACATACCTGAAATGAACTGACAGAAAGAAAGGCCACATCGAATCAAATGACATTACCCAGTAAGTAATATCATACTACAACCAAAGTTGTAGGAAATGGAGAAAAAAAACGATGTGGGGAAAATAAGCCTAGACAAAATACAATTCATCGTATTTAATTTATTCTTCTAAAATACCACAATATTAACCGCAAAAAAAATACCTTTAGTGTGAGATGCCCCATCGCCTGGGAAAATATAGGAGTCCTCCAGTTTGGTGATGTCATATAAGCAGATACAGAGACCAACTTTGTAGACCACCTTTGGGGATAAACATTAATTTTAACTTTTTGTGTGTCGTAAAATGATTATTGATTCATGATGATTCATTATACTACAGAGTCGAACGTATCTAGGGTATTTTTTTTTTTTTTAATCCTAGGCTCCTGATAAGAGTTTTGGACAGAAGCAAAGAAGTGTCTATTCGTACGTCTCTAAATGTTTTGATGAATTGAACATGGTGGACCCTGTTGTAAACAAGTGTAATGCTTAATTGGGTCGTCCACTCACAGTTAACAGTTCTTTGTATTGAGTTTGTGCTTGAAATGTACTGTAATTCTGCAAACTGTTAATAAATATTTAAATCAAAGCATATTATGTACTAGTACTGTATGTGCCACCAGTGCACCACATGATGGCGCACACACACTGACACACACACACACACACACACACACACACACACACGCACCTTGTTCGCCAATTTCTTGTTGAGCTCTTCAGCTATTGCTTCGTTGAGTTGTCGTTGGAAATTCCAGGGGGGAATCCTGACCGTGTCAACCATTTCTACCACCACGAACATGGTTGAGGTTGTTGGTTCAGCAGAGCTGTCTGTCTGTCTGTGTGTGTGGGGAAATAGCACGGAAGATATGCGTGTAACTGTAACATGTGTTAGTTATAATAACATTGCATGATTGATCATAAGCCTCCCTAGTTCAACAACTAAGAGTTGGACTCTTGTAGATGTATTTATCGATTCTGAGTTCTGACAGAGTCTAACATCAGAGTGATGTCAGAATCTGACATCAGAGTGATGTCAGAATCGAATCGATAAATACATTTATTTATGTATTTATTTGGGGGACAAAGCTCATTAATCAACATGTCAGTTTTCACATCAATGTAAATGGGCCAGAGTTAGCCAAAGCTAAATTACATCTGTAGTCCCTGGGCAGGCTCTTAAAAAATGAATGATAAAAGAAAGACAGAGTGTAGGGTAGGGTGCTAGCCCTACAAGCAGAACCCAATGGTACTGACGTTTGACATCAGAAAAGCTTTATGGAGGGTTCCGAGAGGGGCTAGGGTAGTGTGCCTGCACACAACACCATGCGTTGATGCCATGTGTGCATACGTATGTGCAGACACCCATCACTACGTCCATACAAAAACACAGTACAATACAGATAAAAGAAAGACATCGATGAGAGCCTAAATCTTAGGCTAATTTCACTACATTCGTTTGGAAGGTACACACACGGCTCAGCTGCATGGTTCAGATCTCAGACTACTCTCAGTCCACACTTTGCTTACCTGGGTCTGTCTCTGTCGTCACGTTTGGTTTCAGTTGTTCCTTTTTTTTTATCTTCAAGACATTGTTGTTACGTTATAAATCACAAATACCATTAACACGTTCCTGGACACTTAAGATAATGTCAGTCTTAGAAAGTTGCGACTGTAAGAATCTTCAACAAACTAAAGCAACAAACACCAACATGCAGCTATTTTTTCGACAGGAAGTTTTTTTTTCACCGCGTACGGCATATTATTTGCGTCATTCGCGTACGCCGTACGGCATTGATTCCATCTGCCGTGTAGCGCAATACTGCCTCTCTCTGGCTGGCATGAGGATTGCATGTGATTATTTTTACACTATACATTCATGGCTGTATCACAAACCATTACAGTCTTTACACACACATCAACCATCTACTAAAATATTCAAGAATTGTACTTCTACGTGTGTGTATTAATCTCTGTCTACCTCTATTCAAACACATATGAAAGGGCTCAACAAAACAATCCACTTCAGAAAGGAAGCTTAATCTTTATTAAAGTGGTAAGTATAATTTCTTTTAAATTGGAAATATGTTTGAGATCTCTCATTTCTTTTAGGTTTGCAGGTAACAGGTTCTAAACCTTCAAGCATTCAAATCATCTACATTTACAGAATCAACATTTAAAATAAATCAGTGAAGGGTTTACTGTTTTTACTGTTTAATAAGCTGCTATACAACAGCTGAGCTGATTGACTCAACTAATTACATTTCTCATTTATTTTGCCATACTGTAGATGCATGAAAAAAAAAAAAAATCTTGTCAGACAAATATCTTCAACAGTTAAAAGTACATCCAAAGAAGACATCCTATCCAAATGAAGCACACACCGAGTACACACGCTGTGGGACAACGTTAATGCATTAGCAACAAGCAGAAACTCACAGACTTGAACCAGCTGAACAGCAAAGTATTATTTGTACCGGTACATCAGCAAACTGCTTCACAAGAGCCTGTTATGAATGTACTGTCGAGACAAAGATGATTTGTGATGTTGTATTACTGTAAATTAGCCAATAGGAGAGAGAAAAAAAATCACAGCATTGCAGTGAATTAGGCTGTGTTGACAATACCCAGTTAGTTCATGATGGATGAATTCTGAAATGTCATTATTGAAGCAATTCTTAACAAATCCAAAAAGTGGAAAACAAGTGGAAAATGTGGAAAAAAGTGGAAAACTATATCACACGTTTTGGGGCCAGAAGATTGAGTCCGTGACCAATTTCATTGAGGCATCTGTGGCGATTACTGCAATAAACCGGTGAACATTATTTTATCTGGGGACCACTACTTTTTAACACATCTGAAACCACTTGAACATAATCCTAAAAAAACAAACAAAAAAAAACACTCCACTTCCTTTATCAAAATCGGTCAAAATGTCAGTCATGCAGCAACATACCAAGAGACACTTTGTCATTCAGTACAACAGTGTTCAGAATTCCAGAACTTGCAGAATTCCAGAACAGAACACTGTTCACTCTTAACCCACAGTTCACTCACTCTTAACCCACAGTTCACGTCAACACAAATAAAGCTGAGGGAAGGACGAGTGACAGACAGGTCATTTGCCACAAAACCATTTGGTTAAGATTGAATCTAGATCACAGTATTTTACAAAACGCGTGACAGAGTGAAAGGCTCTGCATTTAGACAGGCAGCATACAGCAGTAACAGCACATCTCTCGCTCTTATATATATACACATATATTATTTTATTTAGTATGTACACACCCCTATACAAAGTTAAGCTATACATATATATATATACTGTATATTGCACTATTTACTGTACACACAGGTCCGAAATCTGTGATTAATATATATATATTCTGGGATTTCTCCATTTGTCATTCAACAGAATTCTGCAGCAGTTAGTGGAGACTGGAACAGATATGCAGACATGATTCTACATGATGTGGTCATCAGTGGTCCAATGGACAGACATAATGTGGTCATCAGTGGTCCAATGGACAGACCAGTGGACAGACCAGTGGTCCAGTGGACAGACATGTGGTTATCAGTGGTCCAGTGGACACTGGACAGACCACACTTTTAAAACAAATCACTTGGTTATAGTAGCGCCGACGACCAGCCACAAGTGCAAATGGAAACATTTAGAAAACATAATCATACCGTCGCAAGACTGTAGGCCAACATCAACACCGAATGAGAGCTAATCTTTATATTTGCCTTTGTACCGAATGTATTGTCAATATCTCATCTCAGCCACAATATCACACACAACGATTGGAGTGGGGTATATATATATATATCTACACAAAAGGATAAAGAAAGCAAGGTGGTCGCAGGAGCAAAGTTCCTGCCCACCACCATGGAGACTAGAGTAGGGGTTTGAATCTTGAATCCTCTGCAGTGCCTCTGGCTTGGCCGGGCATACAAACAAACAAACACACGTATCAGAGAAGACACGCGATTGACCAACTGTAGGGACAGCAGAAGGGGGACTATATATATATAATACACAGGAATATAATATTAAATTGGGAGATAAATAAATGGTCGAAGGTTAAACAATACAGCATAATGGCAAAGCACACATACAACTACTTTCCTAATATATATATATATATATATATATTACACAGTGCCTAGTGTACAGGTGTCTGAACACTTAATTGTGCGTTAAGTTTCCGTAAGACGACAATAGGGTCTCTCTCTCTCCCGAGGCTACTGATGATGAGAGACCAAACCCTAAGCTGACAAAACTCGCATTCATTTCAAGTCGAGCACAAACATTCCTCCATATCTCCCCGTTAACAACGTTAACTATAGTGACACAAAACACAATCCCCTATTAAACAGGGTCAGGGAATGGGAGTGAAGACGTCTAATGACTGGTGACAGCCAAAAGCGAGACACGGACGGGACGAGCACAGGACAACAGGCGAATGGGGGGGATGTGGACATGAATGGACGGGGTACAAAAAGAGACAATATGGCCACTAGACCAACACAAACACAGCAGCAGGTTGTATTCTGGTTCAACAGTCCTACAGTACGAGTCATGCAACAGCAGAGAGAGACAGAAAGAAAGACCACAGGAAATGGAGCATACTAACATCGGAGTGTTGGCTGGAGTGCTTCGGAGTGACGTCGTGAGCCACAAACTGGAGCAAAAGCATTTTCTTTTTTAGAGACATACGGTGATACACTCACAACACCTCCGATGCAGAGGTGTTGTGGTACATTAATATAATGGCCATGGAGGCCAATGGTTTCACTGATAGTATTATGGCAGTATCCAAATAACGTTGTTTTTTTAGTTAGTCTAGAAGCTGTAATGTGACTGTTGAAACCACAACAAATTAAATTCATGCAGGTGGTCTTGTAGCTCTTACACTCTCATAGCCAAGATGTCCGACTCCAATTACGGCACTCATTCAGTGACCGTGTGGAGACGTACTTGTCTCTTGTTGTGAATAACAGCTACCAAAACCCAGTCAGGACTTACACTAAACATCCACTACATGGGCAGTGTATAGCCAATATACTGTACAGGCCATTAGGACTCTTTACCATTAGGTTGTACAGAAAACCCACAGAAAATCTACATGACGTTATTAATTATACACCTTGGTTGAACTATACATGGACATGTCCAGTGATAATGGAATTGTAATAAATCAACATATCATTAAACGCGTTGAATCGTTTTTGGATGGAATGAATTAAAAATGTCAGAGACACGCGGAATGAGCAGAAAGAAACACATGGAAGGACGGAGTGTGAGGCGTGAGCTAGTTTAGGTGTGCGTGCCGTGCGTGCCGTGCGCGCGCACGAGGTAGGAATGAACAGAAACGTACAACAATTAGAAACCAAACCAATGATTGCTGCCGACATTACCAACGCTGCCTAGAACAGCGACAGTGTAGTGCAGACAAAAGCGATGCCAGTGATGTGGATTTGTGCGTGTTTGGGTGCGACCGGTGTCGCTTCCACATTAATCTGTGTGTGTGCGTGTGCGCTTTTCATTTGTACAGCGACATTGTGTGTGTGTGTGTGTGTGTGTGTGTGTGTGTGTCATGTTTTGATTGTGGTGCTTGTCTCGTACACAGACATTAGGACATCTATCAACCATCTACCAATCAATCCCCATCATCTCTTCCTCCCTGGTGAAGCCCCTCCCCTTTAGCCTCTCCAGGCGCATAATGTCCTGGGACATCGCCCCCCGACCCCCCCCCCCCCCCATTGGCCCCTTCAGGCCACCGCCTCTCCTCCGCTCTCATCCAATCACTGGAGCTCCTTCATCCTGTTGAGGGCGGAGCCGGCTTGGAACCACTCGATCTGCCTGTCGTTGAAGGTGTGGTTCAGAGCGATGGACTCCTGGCTGCCGTCGCTGTGTTTGAGCACCGCCGTCAGGGGCTATGAGGAAGACAGGGGGAGACACAGAAGATGATTTGTGGGGGTATTTCATTTATTACAGATTCCTTTTCTTCAAAAGGCATGGTTTTGAGTTATGCCCACCTGGCCCCCCCCTGGGCAAAGGGAAATAACGTACAAAAAGCAAACATGGCAGAGAATCACACACAGGAGGTACAAACTGTACAACTTTTATCACACAGGAGGTACAGTTACAGTCTGTACAGCTTTTAGCCAAAGCCACATTGGGGCCATGTTGTGCTTTGTTGAGCCGTGGGGCCTTTGAGAAGAACCATTAGAGGTGTGTGTGGAACCCATTCTGACCCGAGATCAGATACTAAAAATGTCTTCTACATCCTGAGAGCTTTCTGAAAAAGCTATGTTTCTATGTCAGTCGTTCCTTCGATTTTTCAAAAAATAGCAGACCTATAAGCTCATAGCGCGCCACCGAGTGGCGCGCTATGAGCTTGTAGATCTGCTATTTTTCAATAGCTAAAGCATAGCGTAATGCTAACACCAAAAGGGGTTCCCGCCCCAAAATGGGTTAAAAGCCTGCTCACCTTGCCGGGAGTGAAGGATTTGAGTCCCATGATGGAGATGTGGTCGTCAGGGCGGATCTTGTCATAGTCGCTGGGGTCAGAGAAGGTCAGAGGCAGCAGGCCCTGCTTCTTCAGGTTGGTCTCTGTGGGAAAAGAGAACAAGAACGTAAAAACGGACGGGGAAGTGGAAACTAAGGCAAACGTGATGGCCTATGTTATGACCTTGTAGATCGGCTATTTTCAGCACGCAACCAAGTGTAAAATGACTTACACTGGATCTCTTGTCCACTAGTCCCTTCCTGGCATTTTAGTCTAGTTTTTATTTGCTGACGAAATTGTCAGTGTATTTACTTGCGCAAGCAGAGCGCGCAAGTACTAGTTTCGCCCCGGGACTCGTATGCACCGTCCCAGCATTTTCGATGCGTACGCACCGTCGCAGCAAATGACGTAATGACTACTTGTGCCTGATACGGCAGTGGTGCCAGATTACACACATGTATACACAGGAGCATTACCTTTAAGAGAAAAGGAAGCAGGTAGGGAGGGTGGCGGTGACATGTGTCATATTTAACTCCCATTTTGTAAACAGAGAAGGGCTCTCAGCTCGAGTAGAACGGCTCCATTACGTTGTGCAGCACAAGGTCATTGAGAACAATGCACACATTATATTCTGAACGTGCGCATGAGAGAGAGAGAGAGAGAATGATATTTATTCCAGGCCTGTCTCATTCTCTTGTGCAAACAGGCCTCATAATGATTTTACAGCCTCCATTAAAACTTCATAAAATCCATGGCCGCGAACATGGGTTAAAATCGATTTCTTGAGCCCAGGCTGAAAACCTTTAAATGTAATTCCCTACGTTTAAAACCCATTTTGGGGCGGGAACCCCTTTTGGTGTTAGCATTATGTTGTGCTTTAGCTATTGAAAAATAGCAGATCTACAAGCTCATAGCGCGCCACCGAGTGGCGCGCTACGAGCGGCGCGCTACGAGCTTGTAGGTCTGCTATTTTCTGAAAAATCGAAGAACGACATAGAAACATAGCTTTTTCAGAAAACAGTCAGGATGTAGAAGACATTTTTAGAATCTGATCTCAGGTCAGAGAATGTACCATGCTCATCTACTCACAGATGTACAGTATGTGAGGAAGATATCCTTGGTTGTACCTTTCCTATGAAATGATCAGACCTTGTCTAGATAAGGTTCTTATGCAATCCTCTCCATTTCCCCATAAACAAGGACAATGCTTCTGTCACCGTGTGAAAAATAAGCTAAAACTGGGGATATTTGTCACTGCCAATGATAGTGGTCATTGCTCCATTAGCAATACTATACATTTGACTTTTCAAAGTGAAATTAATTATGTATTCTCTGAAGAGAAGGCATCATGAGAAGGCAATAAGGATAACTGCAAATTTTGATTTTAGTCCTAGTCTCTTGAATAGTTTTCATTTACTGTAGTTTTAGTCATAAGATTTTAGTTGACTAAATCTACAGTTGATTTAGTCGACTAAAATGTATTCTGGTGGGCCTGGATGTAATGTTGTAATGACTGATTTTACACTTGCTGAAAATAGCCGATCTACAAGCTCACAACGCGTCGCGCTGAGCTTGTAGATCTGCTATTTTCAGCATGCAACCAAGTGTAAAATGTCTTTTACTTATACTGGATCTCTTGTCCACAAGTCCCTTCCCAACATTATAGTCTAGTTTCTATCTGTTGACGAAATCGTCTAGATTAGTCTTAGTTTTAGTCATCATAGCTTAGTTTGGTGTTAGCATTATGTCATGCTTTAGCTATTGAAAAATAGCAGATCTACAAGCTCATAGCGCGCCACCGAGTGGCGCGCTACGAGCTTGTAGGTCTGCTATCTTTGAAAAATTCAAGAACCACTGACATAGAAACATAGCTTTTTCAGAAAACTGTCAGGATGTAGAAGACATTTTTAGAATCTGATCTCAGGTCAGAATGGGTCTAAAAAGGTAGGCGACATTGCGACAAACATGTTTCGTCTTAGTTTTAGTCGACAAAAACAACACTGAATGCGTTGATGTAGATTCATGTTTCAAAGCAACCCACCGTGAATCCTGGCGAAGCTCTTGACGATGATGGCGCGTCCTCCCAGGTGTCTGGGCTCCAGGGCAGCGTGCTCTCTGCTAGAACCCTCTCCATAGTTCTCATCTCCAACCACCACCCAGTTCACTCCGTTAGCCTGGGGGGGGCATGAGATCAGAATTATAGGCATTGGTGGGGGGAAGTGAAGTGGCAGAGAGATAACATGCCAAAATATCAAGGATTAAGCCCAATTATATAGTTTATCATGTGTGACCATAATCTGACTGAGAGACTGCCGCCGCGCAAATTACAGCTTTTCAAAATGAGTTAATGGCACAGGCAGACTCGTCACATACTAGAGCATGTCTGAAATAAGTGTCAGAGCTGAAATCGACATGTAAATATGAAATAAATGCTTAAAGATGAAGCTAGGTGTGATGTTAGAGACCCTTTCAAGTGAACCTTTCAAGCCTGTTTTCTCAACTCGCTGTTTCTCTGCAAGACATTACTCTATAAATCATATCTCCAAAACTGGTGGGCCAAACTGAACAACCAATGTCAATTTGAAGCTATGATTCCCTGCTTTCATATGACAAATTAAAAAATATCCAATGGCAGTCCCTCAGTCAAAGTTAGTCACATTTTATGATGTGTGCAAAACGCAGCCAATTTACAAGCTCACAATGCATCGTATCGCGAGGCATTGTGAGTGCATAGTTCAGCTAATTTTATGTTTGTTATAAATTAACCTCTTTTGGTGTTTTATACCCCTTCTGGACGGGAACCCCTTTTGGGCTAATTGTTCAGTAAGCAAAATAACATTTTTGAATTTTTTGAAAACATAGGTCAGTATTTAGAAGAAGGTGTTTTTAGAATCGGCCTTAGTCCTAAATGGGTTAAGTAGGTACGCAGTCATATAACAACAGAGTACATCATAAAATCCTTTGAGTTAATTTAACACATTTTGGCGCGGGAACCCCTTTTCATGTTATCATTATGTTATGCTTTAGCTATTGAAAAATAGCAGATCTACAAGCTCATAGCGCGCCACCGAGTGGCGCGCTACGAGCTTGTAGGTCTGCTATTTTTGAAAAATCGAAGAACCACTGACATAGAAACATAGTTTTTTCAGAAAACTGTCAGGATGTAGAAGACATTTTTAGAATCTGATCTCAGGTCAGAATGAAAACTGTCAGGATGTAGAAGACATTTTTAGAATCTGATCTCAGGTCAGAATGGGTTAACCTGGATGAGTGTACAAATGGAACCCAAAAGGACCACATACGGTTTCAGGTGCTTGGCGGGCCTCACCTTGTAGTGACGGGCCACGTCCGGCACGCCTCCGTAGTCCGCGGTCAGCTGGTTCTTGATCTTGTTGATGCCGTCGTTCTCGATGTTGACGGCGCCGATCAGCATGTTGTTGGAGATGTTGTCCAGGTGGCCGCGGAACTTCAGCCAGGGCCCGGCGGCGCTGATGTGGTCCGTGGTGCACTTGCCTTTCACCTGCAGAGGAAGAGGAGTGGGAAGGAGATGATGTAGAGGTGGGAGAAGGAGGTGGGAAGAGGAGGAAAAAGTTTGAAAACATTATAATATAATTAAATTGGGGACCGGGACCTACGTACCACGGGTCACAGACTTTACTTACTTTACTTTATTCGTTTATTTGTAAATATACCAGATTTTGCAAGACTTGCTAATTTCCATCTGCAGTCCCCAGACATCAAACAATACAAACAGGACTGACATTCAGGACATATAGCATACAAATACCTAGTACATTTCAAACGTAATAAGACTAGTAGGAATAAGAAATAAGAAAAGATTAAACTATTAGATAAAACTATTATTAGGGTAGGTTTACGCTAATAATCTCTCCAACACAGCATACAAAAGAAGTGCACCTAAAATAATCATGAATGGTTGCAAGCTTTGGTTTTCAAGCAACCATTTGACAAAGTCAGAGAGAGAAGGATGAGGCTGGCAGGGCACTGCGTCAGACACCCAGAACTAGAGGCAAGTAAATTAACTCTATGGGAGCCAAACCCAGGGCAAAGCCAGGAGGGGGAAAGATCGTATACCCGTACCACCTACGTAGACATACTGCGGTGCAACGGCTTAGCTAACAACACTACAGAACTACTAGAACCTGATTTTTAGATAGGAAAATGCGGAGGGCAGCGATCCAGGAATCCCGAGTTGGTGTTGGCTAGACCTCACTCTGCCCAGTAACTAACTATAATGATAATAACGTTTCATCATAGTGGTTCAGTACACCATTCATTTCACACAGTCCTTACACACCGGGAACATGATGAGGAACTATTTAGGGATGCCTCATTCATACAGGTTGATGCTTTTAGTCGCAGTGAAGGTGCATTCAAACCTGAAGATATACAGTATATCCGTTTACAGGTGCATCAATCTCTTTATTTTGGAGCGCAGGTCAGCATTGGTAAAAAAAAAAAAGTAATTTAGCTTGCGTCGCACACCGATTGGCTGTAGATCCAGTAATTGGGAGAGTAACCAAATGGACCCGTCTTTGCAAAGGGTTTGTATATTGTTTTTTTCCACCGTTTCAGCCGAGTCAGTTCAGTTGGATGAATAAAATCAAACCGACAAAACGTTTCCAGGGCTTCAGTTGGATTTTTCCAGCCGGGGCGAAGACACCAGGCTGCCGTCTTTGCATGGACTCATGTATGTAATCGCTCTGCCGCTCTACCTTTTGTTGTTTTCATTGAAAAGTATGCCATGTTGTAACCTAACCCATGCACCCTGGTTTCAATACAAATCCTGTTCTAATCCATCACATTTAAGGATACCTTCTCTTTTATTTGAGTCCTTTGTCGTTTCCCTTGACAGGCCTTGACATTTTGGCAGGCCTTCATGCCGTCGTAATGACTGTTTTTACACTTGATCTACACTTGATCTACAAGCTCACAACGCGTCGCAGTGCGACGCGTTGTGAGCTTGTAGATCTGCTATTTTCAGCATGCAACCAAGTGAAAAATGACTTATACTGGATCTCTTGTCCACTAGTCCCTTCCTAACATTTTAGTCTAGTTTTTTATTTGCTGACGAAATTGTGAGTATATTTAGTCTTAGTTTTAGTCATCATAGCTTAGTTTTCCTCAGTGAGAAGAGGTGGTCTCCCTTACCTTGATGAGGACCTTCATGTCCTCCAGGTCCTTCCCGTGCCACCTGTCGAACGGCTCCAGCAGCTGCAGGCGGTTGCTGGTGGGGCTCACGTCCACCTTTCAGAGGTTCAACGACACACATTCATTCATTCATTAGATCACATCCACCTTTCAGAGGTTCAACAACACATTCATTAGATAAAAGGGCTTCTGTGTGGAGTTTGCATGTTCTCCCTGTGTCCCCTAGGGTAGGTACCCTCACATGTTCTCCCCGTGTCCCCTATAGGGTAGGTACCCTCACATGTTCTCCCCGTGTCCCCTATAGGGTAGGTAGTGGTACCCTCACATGTTCTCCCCGTGTCCCCTAGGGTAGGTACCCTCACATGTTCTCCCCGTGTCCCCTATAGGGTAGGTACCCTCACATGTTCTCCCCGTGTCCCCTATAGGGTAGGTAGTGGTACCCTCACATGTTCTCCCCGTGTCCCCTAGGGTAGGTACCCTCACATGTTCTCCCCGTGTCCCCTAGGGTAGGTACCCTCACATGTTCTCCCCGTGTCCCCTAGGGTAGGTACCCTCACAAAAAACATGCAGTAATCCTGGCCTCCCCCTGGCCAGCCGGGGCGCCTGATGGAGGGGAAAGGAACTGGTTGGAATAACGTGTTCCTTCCACGCGCTACGTCCAACCAGGGAAACTCCCCCCTGTCAGGTGTAAAGGAGCAACTTGGACACTCAGGCATGAAGGAAGCATGAGTTCAAGTCCGTTGCTCTCCCCATGTCCCCCATATATGGGGATCACATTAGATAATTGACACAGGGGTGAAAAATGGGTTACAAAATCTTGGGATAAAAAATGTTTTAAAAAAAAGAAAGAAAAGATAAAAGCGCTTCAAGTGCCTCTCACACGGTAAAATCTTTACGGGTTAATTTAACAAACAAATTGTAGACTTATAATTGAATAATGAACAAGGAGTCTTTTACTGTGCACTGCATTGTACATTTGCATTTTATGTACTTGCAGATGAAATTAATGTATTTTAATTTGTCGTGTAAGCCAGGAGGTGCCTATAAGAGTACTCAAGTGCAAATTTGATACCCTGGTAAGACATGCGTGGACCGCAACGCGTAGGTCGATGCCTCAATAAATAGCTATAGATAGCTAGCTAGATAGCTAGACAGATAGATAGATAGATATTTATTTGTCATTGCTTGCATGAAACAACGAAATTCAGTTTAGAGCTTCACCACTGGCATCAAATAAATAACCACACTGTACAATAACCCAAGTGCAATAGTGCTGGTGCAATGTAATAGTGCAAAGTTCAGTTCAAAGACCAAGTCCATTTTCAGTACCCTTTTATTACTATAGAGGGGGCTCTGCGATGGGGGGGGTGGGGGGGGGGTGGGGCAAATAAAATAGCTACGATATCTCAAACTTCACCTCCTCCCTCTCAAACCAAAACGACACGTCTGCTCTCACAAACACCTATACCGTCATCATCTAGGTTTTTATATACTTTAGGTACTCATCCTTAACCCATTCTGACCCGAGATCAGATTCTAAAAATGTCAGTCGTTCTTCGATTTTTTCAAAAATAGCAGACCTACAAGCTCGTAGCGCGCCACTCGGTGGCGCGCTATGAGCTCGTAGATCTGCTATTTCTCAATAGCTAAAGCATGACATGATGCCGACACCAAAATGGGTTCCCGTTCAGAATAGGTTAATGGAACAAGGCATGGTAGTAAAAAATAATATTACTGTATAATTGTTAATAGCAGTGCACAGGTACAGAAAAACCTATGTGAGTCACAGGAAAGGAGGATTTCTTCTCAAAGACATAGCAGACCGCAAAAAACACAGTATTTTAAGATCATGCATAAATTAATTATACCATATACATTATTAAGGAGTCATATGAATTATTCATTATGCTTAGTCACCTTTTTTGTGCTAGTTATACTGGGTCTATAATGGATACGTTTTGGTATAGATTTGTTTGTGTGTCGTTTAGGTTTGATGCTTACCTGGCATCCTGGTTTCTTTGAAGCACTTTCTTTGAAGCACTCTTTGCATCCTACTTACATCATGTGACTATAGAGCGTCACAGTCCCGCCCCCTTTCTTCTTTTGTTTTTAATTATATATTTTTTATCCCACGATTTTGTAACCCATTTTTCACCGCTGTGTCAATCATCTAATGTGATCCTGGGCTCTACACACCCTCCACCAACCTAGTCCCCATATATGGGGGACAAGGGGAGAGCAACGGACTTGAACTCATGCTTCCTTCATGCCAAGTGTGTCCAAGTTGCTCCTTTACACCTGACAGGGGGGAGTTTCCCTGGTTGGACGTAGCGCGTGGAAGGAACACGTTATTCCAACCAGTTCCTTTCCCCTTCATCAGGCGCCCCGGCTGGCCAGGGGGAGGCAGTTTAGTGACCAGGATTACTGCATGTTTTTTGTGAGGGTACCTACCCTAGGGGACACGGGGAGAACATGCAAACTCCACACAGAAAGGCCCTTTCGCCAACCCCTGCCTTCGGGTATGGGCACTGATGACGCGGAGGAGGAAACACGCCGCCAGCACCCACAGCTCTCCCGAGCGGGAATCGAACCCAGGACCTTCTAGCTGTGAGGCGACAGCACTACCGTGAAGTGAACTCACCTTCACAGAGCTGCCGTCGGCCGGTGGGTATTGGTAGGTGTCCTGGCCGGGGTCAAAGTCCTTGGTGGGGAGTTCGTCTCCGCTGGGGGGCTCAAACATGAACTTCTCTCCGTTGGCGGCTGTCAGGTAGTCGGTCTCGGGGTTGAAGTCCAGGGTGCCAGCAATGGCCATAGCAGTGACGATCTAGGGAGCCAAGGGGGTACCATTAGTGACAAAGTGTTCTTTAACCCATTTAATACAATAAAAACAATAAAATGTTCGCTCTGAAGATGTGTGCCTCATTTTCACGATTTTTCAAAAATAGCAGACCTACAAGCTCGTAGCGTGCCACTCGGTGGCTTGTAGGTCTGCTATTTTTGAAAAATCGTGAAAATGCGGCACAAATCTTTGAATATATATTCTTTCAGAAGACTTATTTTTTAATGGGTTACTATTTACCTCGGGGGAGGTGACGAAGGCGTGGGTGGCGGGGTTGGCATCGTTCCTGCCTGTGAAGTTCCTGTTGTAGGACGTGACGATGGTGTTCTTCTCTCCTTTCTTCACATCCCTCCTGAAGAACACAGAGAGCAGAATGGCAAGGTCAGGTCAGTGATGTCAGTGAAGACAGAGAGCATAATGGCAAGGTCAGGTCAGTGATGTCATAATGGCAAGGTCAGGTCAGTGATGTCAGTGAAGACAGAGAGCATAATGGCAAGGTCAGGTCAGTGATGTAAGACAGAGAGCATAATGGTCAGGTCAGTGATGTAAGACAGAGCATAATGGCAAGGTCAGGTCAGTGATGTGTGGAACTGCACCATTTCTTGTTCTGCTTCATCGTCAAAGCTTTGTCCCTCAATCACTCGGTACAGACACTTAGAACTTCGTAAAAAACAGGACTTATGAATAGAGTGTCGCAATAGAGTGTTTTTCTTCTTACTAATTATTTGATCGGCCCAAAACATTGTAATTATTGTCATGATTTGTCACGATCCGAGTTGGCTTTGTCCGCGGCGTAACCGTCTTTATATAAATACTTTTTGAAAAGCCTATGGAGAAAATGAATGGAGAATCATTTCCTGGGCCACTCGTCGTTCTGAAAAGGGGGCGGGACTGCGACGCTCTATAAAGAATGAGGTAAAACAACATAATGTACCTGTCCCACTGTCCGATGCAGGGTCCACATGCGTTGGCAAGGACCACTCCTCCTACATCACTCAAGATCTTAGCCTGGGAATGTAAAACAAAAAAAACACAATGGGAAAAGATCATAGTTCAAGACCATAAATTGTATTACAGTAGTTTAAGACTAGACTAGTCAGTCTTAAAACTACAATTCTCCAAAGTTTCACAACCTCTACCTAAAGAATTACAATAGCTTTAAACCCAGCCTATAGAGCGTCGCAGTCCCACCACCCTTTCATGACGACGCCAGGCCCCGGAAATAATTCCCAATGCATTTTCCCCATAGACATTTCAAAAGGTATTTATTTAAATAACCTTTTAAGCGTCGCACGAAGCCAACTCGAGTCGTGACAAATCATGACAACAAACACAATATTTTGAACCAAACAAATAATTACAAAGAAGAAAGACAACAAAGAAAGTGTTGTAACCTGCCGTTTATTTCTTCTAATTATTTGACCGGCCCAATTTATTTTGTTTATTATCGTGATTTGTCACGACAAGAGTTGGCTTTGTCCGCGGCGTAAACGTCTTCAACCCATTTTGGGGCGGGAACCCCTTTTGGTGTTTTAAACATTACGTTATAATTTAGCTATTGAAAAATAGCAGATCTACAAGCTCATAGCGCGCCACCGAGTGGCACGCTACGAGCTTGTAGGTCTGCTATTTTTTGAAAAAATCGTAAAAATGTGGCGCAAATCTTTGAATATATATTATTTCAAAGTGAATGTTTTTAACCCGGGTCTAAATGGGTTAAATAAATACTTTTTAAAAAGTCTATGAGGAAAATGACCGGGGATTCTTTTCCAGGTCTCTCGACTGCGACGCTCTCTAGGAGTTCAGGGATAACAGCTCGTCAGACTCACATAGCCGTCTCTCTCGATGGTGGCGCGGATCTGCTCCGACCCCGGGGTCACCGTGAACTGGGCCTTGCATTTCAGACCGTGGTCCAGAGCCTGCTTGGCCAGAGAGGCTGCCCTGCCCATGTCCTCGTAGCTGGAGTTGGTGCAGCTGCCGATTAGACCTACAGAAGACACATTATATTTATTTATTTGGTCGGGACAGTGTATATTGATGAACATTACATTAACAATGCAGTGTAAATATACCAGATTTAGCAAGACTTGCTAATTTCCATCTGCAGTCCCCAGACATCAAACATCAAACAATACAAACAGGACTGACATACAGGACATATAGCATACAAATACCTAGTACATTTCAAACGTAATAAGACTAGTAGGAATAAGAAATAAGAAAAGATTAAACTATTAGAGATTATTAGAGTAAACCTACCCTAATAATAGTTTTATCTAACACAGCATACAAAAGAAATACACCTAAAATAATCATGAATGGTTGCAGCTTTGCTTTTCAAGCAACCATTTTTTCAGATTGTATTTAAAAGAGGGAAATGTAGCACATTCCCTTACAGTATATGCAGAGGAAGTCCATTCCATTTTACACAGCCCTGCACTGAGAGGACATTTTGGCCGAATGTTGTTTTCCGGTGCGGCACTTCGCCTATCGGGCTTTCGTTTAATGAATTAACTTAGGGGGGGCGGGCACAGACGGACCATGGTAGGTAGGGTCTTGTATATAATAATAATAATAAAACTTTATTTGTATAGCACCTTTCATGACATGAAATGCAGCTCAAAGTGCTTTACAGAACAATGGAGAATAAAAGAAAAGCAAGGCAACGACATTAAAAAACAAGCAGTAATGCAGTACAGTGAGGACATGAAAAATAAAAAATACAAGATCAATTAAAGGCAATGTTGTAGAAGTGGGTCTTGAGCTGAGCTTTAAAAATGTCTACAGAGGCTGCCTGACGAAGGTACAGTGGGAGCTTGTTCCATGCCGACGGCCCGTAGAAGCAAAAAGCTGCTTCCCCGTATTTTTTAGTTGCCATTTCTTTGGGCAAAGCGAGCAGGCCGGCGGTGGAAGACCTTAGGGGGCGGTTTGGGACATATTTAGGCAGGCAGTCATGTAGGTAGGAAGGTGCGAGACCATTGAGAGCTTTATAGACAAGTAAAATAATTTTAAAATCAATCCTAAAAACAACCGGAAGCCAGTGCAGTGATGCCAAAACTGGAGTAATATGTTCTCTCATCTTAGTTCTAGTTAAAACTCTGGCTGCTGCATTTTGGACAAGTTGTAATCTGTCAGTTGTTTTCTTAGGCAGTCCTGAAAAAAGTGCATTGCAGTAATCAAGCCGAGAAAAAACAAAGGCGTGGATTAGCGTTTTAGGACAAATAGGCTCTGATTCGTGCAATATTTCTAAGGTGAAAAAAGGCAATCTTGGTGACATGATTAATGTGTGAATTAAAGTTCAATTCAGAATCAATAATAACCCCCAGGTTCTTTACTGTACTGTTAGTTTCTACAGTTAGGTTGCCCAGTCTGCTTATTGATTCTTTCTGCTCACTAGAACCGATTATGAGAACTTCTGTCTTATCCTCATTTAGCTTGAGAAAGTTCTCACTCATCCAACATTTGATGCTAGACAGGCAGGTCAACAGCGGGTCTAAAGCACAGGGATCATCTGGAGCCACAGAAGGATATAGTTGGGTATCATCAGCATAGAAATGAAAATTGACTCCGTGATTGGTAATGAGTTCGCCCAATGGCAGTATGTACAAGGAGAAAAGCAGAGGGCCAAGAATCGAGCCCTGTGGAATACCAGAACTGATGTCATGTTTGTCTGAGTCAAACTCGGCTAGATTGACAAAGTAACTTCTGTTTGATAGGTAGGAGGAAAACCAGGACAGGGCCGTACCAGACAGGCCTATCCAGTGCTCCAGACGCTGTATTAAAATTGAATGGTCAATCGTGTCAAATGCAGCCGTTAGATCTAGAAGTAAGAGAACGGATACATGTTTCTTGTCAGCAGACACCCTAAGATCATTCATTACTTATATGACCCCAACCTGTTTGAAAATGTTAAAGTTATCAAAGCTAAAAAAAGATTAGCCTCCGGAGGATGTTACAATGATGATATGATTATATACACTTTGAAAAATGAGAGCAGTACGGACTAGTAAACTAGGATAATAGTGAAGAACCTACGTAACAACGAGAGCAATAGGAAATAATTATATAAGAGGCAATTCAAGCCAGGGTTGAAGCCAACACAAGACTGTTAAAAGTTGAAAGCTGCGAGGGCTCTATGGAGACATTTGAACATTTCAACAGGTTTCATTACAATGAATTACACTCATTAATTTACAGCCAAATCTAAGCCAACACGGACTGTTGGAAGTTTAAATCTGCCAGCAGGGCCTAGAGTCTCTAGACCCATAAAACCTGTTATTAAAACCCTTCAAATGTCTAGAGTCTAGACATTTGAAGGGTTTTAACAGGTTTTATGATTACAGACGATGGTCCGTTTACAGCCAAATATGTGCTGGATGACACCCATTTTTACTTTTGCACTATGCCCACTATCTCCCATTTATTTTTATTTATTTGATTTAAAAAGGGCCATCTGTTCAATTTCAAAAGCATGTTGGAAACATGGCAGGAGGAGGAGAGGAACTTGGAAACATGTTTCAAGTCAAACAGCTTCATTAACCCATTCTGACGGGCACCCATTTTGGTGTCAGCATCATGTTATGCTTTAGATATTTAAAAATAGCAGATCTACAAGCTCATATCGCGCCACCGAGTGGCGCGATACGAGCTTGTAGGTCTGCTATTTTTTGAAAAATCGAAATACGACTGACATTTTTAGAATCTGATCTCAGGTCAGAATGGGTTCATCAGACCAGTGTGTGTCCGGCGGAAACCTCGTATGAATCTGATCTCAGGTCAGAATGGGTTAAAAACATCTAGCAAGTTTGAGGATGTCTGGACAAACTGAATGGTTATTGGCCAAATATGCGCCATGAAGGCCCATGCATGTGTAAGGAACTGAATGCTGTCTCCTATTGTGCGATTTAACCCATTCTGACCTGAGATCAGATTCATACGAGGTTTCCGCCGGACACACACTGGTCTGATGAACCCATTCTGACCTGAGATCAGATTCTAAAAATGTCAGTCGCTCTTCGATTTTTCAAAAATAGCAGACCTACAAGCTCGTATCGCGCCACTCGGTGGCGCGATATGAGCTTGTAGATCTGCTATTTTTAAATAGCTAAAGCATAACATGATGCTGACACCAAAATGGGTGCCCGGTCAGAATGGGTTAAAAATAAAACAAAATTACACACATGACAGCGTTATGTGAGTTTTGTTAAGATTGGACAAAAACATTTTTTATTTATAGTGCAATTTGTCTTATGCCACGCTCATTACTTGTAATTCTACCACCCCCTATTAGTTGTTTGAATACAAATAAATGGTAAATGGTGCATTTATATAGCGCCTTTATCCAAGGCATTCACCCATTCACACACACACATTCATACACCGATTGCGGCAGAAGCCATGCAAGGTACCAACCAGCACATCAGGAGCAATGTGGGGTACAGTGTCTTGCCCAAGGACACTTCCACATGTAGACAGGAGGAGCCTGAAATATCAGACATATCCCACAGGCTTTGAGATGATTTAGAAGTTTAGAAGTTCATTCAAGGTCATGTATTGGAAGGCCAATTGGTCATTTATGACTGTATCAAAGATCAACATTTTGACCTTTAATTGTGACCGATTGAGGTCAGAGTTTGTTGTGAAAGTAATGCACAGTTGCAGCCATTCATGTCACTACTGTTTACCAGCTCATGCAAATATATGCAAAACCGCAGTAGGAGGAGACAAAACCCTATGAATGTTTATGTGTATACTGTATGTATGTTTATATTGTCTATGTGGGTACACATGTATACATATGTTTTTTTTTTTACATATCAGAAATGTTTTCTAGAATTGATTGTGATGTTGTTTCTGTCCGGAGCACGGTATAGTCATCAGCCATGTCAGTTATTATTTTTTTTCAGTCCGTTTTTGTCTTTTTCTTTGATGGTTATGTTTTGTCTCTTTTTAGTGTAAGTCTCTTGTTTTGTTTGTTTGTATGTTTCTGCTATTTTTTTCAAATCTGTAACTTACTGATTAAACATTCTTGAAATGCTTGTAATCATAATAAACAGATGTTTAAAAAGAAGGAGACAAAACCTGCACAAAAACAATAGGGTCTCTCATCCCTTCAGGCTTGAACCTCTACTAATGTATAATAATACTAATTATTATTATTATTACTAATGTATGGTCAACAGCAAAGCTGGTGGAAAATGCACCAAAGGGGAACCAGAAAGAGTATGTTTCTGGACATTCGTAATGCTATTTTATCGATTACCTCAGACCGTAACTATATTCTATTTAGCTAGCATTCTCTGTGAACAAAATGTCCATGCAATGGACAACAGCTGCCGTATATCATGGCATGGTCATCTAGTGGTCAATAAAAGACATCTTATCGAAAACAAGAGAAGATAATATCCAATTTCGCAGGACAAAGCATTACAGATATACCAGGCGGTAACTAAATATGGTAACAATATCTATGTCATTAGATACTGACCAACTTTCACCTCCAGAGGCCAGCCGTTCTTCTTAGCCGTGGCTCCGATCTCAGACACGGGGTGGCAGAGGTCGGGGGTGAAGGGCCCGTTGATGTGGGGCTTGAGCTGTCCGAGGAAGAGGAGCAAAAGACCATGTAGTCTAGTTAGATGTGACCAATAATTGACATCTAAGATGTTTGTTAACGGCTACTAAAACACAAAATCCTTCAAAAAAGGTGATTGGCTTTCATTTGAAGTCAAGGCGTTCAAATGTTCCTTTGACTAAACCACATGCCATCCATGCCTTCCTCACACGCCATAGACCTAACCCAGAGGAACATCTCAAACTGCACCCTGGGGTACAGTTACACACATACCTAACCCAGAGGAACATCTCAAACTGCACCCTGGGGTACAGTTACACACATACCTAACCCAGATGAACATCTCAAACTGCACCCTGGGGTGCAGTTACACACACAAGTCTGCATTGTTTTTGCTTTCCCTGTTCTGTGTTGTCGCTGAGCAACTTCAATCAACTGTTGCCTTTTGATTCTATTATTTGAGTGGCTGGCTACCACAGTCACCAGTCCGTTACTGGATTATATTAACCCATTTAGACCGGACAACGATTCTACAAATGTCTTCTAAATCCTGGCAGTTTCTATGTCAGTCGTTCTCAAACATTTCCATGTCAAGGACCCCCGAGATTATATGTAATTGGCCGCCGACCCCCATCTGAAAATATGTAGTTCCAGGGACCTCCTCAGAAGCAAAGATTTGAGTTAAAAACTTTGGCTCTGAAAGAATATATATTCAAAGATTTGCACTACATTTTTTACGATTCTTCAAAAATAGCAGACCTACAAGCTCAACTTGTAGCTCAACTTGTATTTTTCAATAGCTAAAGCATAACCAAAATGCTTAACCCATTCTGGGTTGGAAACCCCTTTTGGTGTTAGCATCATGTCGTGCTTTAGCTATTGAAAAATAGCAGATCTACAAGCTCGTAGCGCGCCACTCGGTGGCGCGCTACGAGCTTGTAGGTCTGCTATTTGTCTACCCATTCGGCTATGCTGCAATGCCACGTGACACACATTGGACAAATCTCAACTATTTTACTGCATTGTTAAGCAACAATCTTCAGCAACGGATGAGGCCGACTGAAATACATGGAAAAACTATGACGTTTTCCACATCATCCGCGGTCGAGATCACGGATTCCACAATGCTACACCAGACTTCCCGGTCCTTCATTGCCACCCCCAGTTCCTGCCTACTGAAGCATGTGTCCCCTATAGCGATGACATCAGAGGGAACGACAGTTTTCTACCTCTGGTCCGCTTTGAGGCAGGACTCCAGAGAAGAAGGGAAGATATAACCTCATCGTCGGCTCTGTAGCAGTGGCCGGCAAACTGCTCTCTTCTGGATCCGAAGAAACCCGGGGAAGGTGTGCACATAGGAGTGTGAACTGGCCATATAAAGCATGCCAGAGCAATCCTAACCACACATTAACTAAATCTGTACATCCGACGTATGGGAATGTCTTAGGGATTCGAACCGAGCTGTACAAAGAACGTCTGAGGACGTCCTAGCGCATCCTCAATGATACGGGGCGAGATAAGAATATTAAGAATTTTTCCTATTTCTTTTTTGGCCCGTTCGCCTTTCGGCTGCCGTATGCTACGCTCTGGGCAATTATTAGCTTGCCGTTGACTTAGCTGTTAGCGCGGCGGAAAGAATGACTCGTCTCTCCTAATCCAGGGCGCTCTCCGTGGTGATGAACGGATCGATATGCTGGCGCTTCATTTCTGCTCCTAATCCGTTTCTCCCGCAAAATATGAACGCTTTTTGGATCATATATCGTATAAATTAAAATGATCGCAATGTAAGCTAGCAATGTAAAGTCAACTTTTTTTAGATCGTTTCCGGGTCATGGCTTTCAGAGTAAAAGCGCTGAGACAACCCCGGCCACCCCAGAGCTCCTATTTTGAAGCACTTCCGGCACTGATTGTGTTAAAATAGAGTTATAAAGTATAAAAACCCCTGTATAAGACTATATAGGAGTTTGGAAATAACACACAATGTCTCTCCTGGTCCCATTAGTAATTTCACTGAAAAGAAAGCAAGTTTCTGTAGGACATGGTCTCACCTCGTCCAGGTTTATCTCGACCACCTGGTCGTATTCACAGCCCTCATCAGGGTTCAAATCATCCTGGAACTGATCAGCCAGCTCTGCAATCTCTGAGAGGACAGGGACACAAACAGAATGGAATTAGATTTTGGCTTTAACCCATTCTGACCTGAGATCAGATTAAAAAAAATGTCTAAAAAAGCTATGTTTCTATGTCAGTCGTTCTTCGATTTTTCAAAAATAGCAGACCTACAAGTTCATAGCGCGCCACTCGGTGGCGCGCTATGAGCTTGTAGATCTGCTATTTTTCCAATAGCTAAAGCATGACATAATGCCAACACCAAAAAGAGGTTCCCTCCCAAAATGGGTTAAAGGACCACTTCACCACTTTTCAACCCATCTTCATTATAATAGGTCCTCACTAATAATCATGATAAAAATACCACCATTCTTTTCTACTCAGTCTGTGTCTCATAGGAGGGCTGTGGGCAGTTCGGAAAACCCGTCCACCAGTGATATCATCGTTAGGCAGATTCTTTTTAAACAAGATGTTTTTTTACAAAAATGTTTAGATTTTTATTATCGTGAGAACGATGGCTTCCTTTTTCGCATTGCAACTTTTCAGGACTAGAAAGCCTGCCGTTTCTATTAGCTTGGATTCCCCCATTGATGATGTCACTGGTGGACGGGTTTGTAAACTGCCCACAGCCCTCCTATGTGACACAGACAGAGTAGAAAAAAGGTGTGCCATTTTATCACGATTATTAGTGAGGACCCATTATAATGCAGATAGGTTGAAAAGTGGTGAAAGTGGTCCTTTAACCACCAGCCTGTTTTGAGCAAAATGTTCAAACCCCCCCAAACCCTAACCTGCGTTTTGGTACAAACTACAATGTTCTATTTGTTAACAATGCTTGTTGTTTTTAGGATTGATTTTAAAATAATTTTACTTGTTTATAAAGCTCTCAATGGTCTCGCACCTTCCTACCTACATGACTGCCTGCCTAAATATGTCCCAAACCGCCCCCTAAGGTCTTCCACTGCTGGCCTGCTCTCTTTGCCTAAAGAAATGGCAACAAAAAAATACGGCTTTCTGCTTCTACGGGCCATCGGCTTGGAACAAGCTCCCACTGTACCTTCGTCAGGCAGCCTCTGTGGACATTTTTAAAGCACAGCTCAAGACCCTCTTCTACACCCTTGCTTTTAATTGATCTTTTATTTTTTGTTATTCATGTCCTCACTGTATTGCATTACTGCTTGTTTTTTTTTATGTTTATGCCTTGCTTTTCTTTTCAATTTTTCTCCATTGTATTGAGCTGCATTTCATGTCATGAAAGGTGCTATACAAATACAATTGTATTATTATTATTATTATTATGACTGACCTCCACGGCCAGTCTTCTCCAGGTAGGTCCTCATGCGATGGTTGTAGGGGAACACAGAGGTGGTAGCTCCGATCTCTGCTCCCATGTTACAGATGGTGGCCATGCCTGGAAGACAAAAGAAAAACATGTTACAGATGGTGGCCATGCCTGGAAGACAAAAGAAAAACATGTTACAGATGGTGGCCATGCCTGGAAGACAAAAGAAAAACATGTTACAGATGGTGGCCATACCTGGAAGACAAAAGAAAAACATGTTACAGATGGTGGCCATGCCTGGAAGACAAAAGAAAAACATGTTACAGATGGTGGCCATGCCTGGAAGACAAAAGAAAAACATGTTACAGATGGTGGCCATACCTGGAAGACAAAAGAAAAACATGTTACAGATGGTGGCCATGCCTGGAAGACAAAAGAAAAACATGTTACAGATGGTGGCCATGCCTGGAAGACAAAAGAAAAACATGTTACAGATGGTGGCCATACCTGGAACACAAAAGAAAAACATGTTACAGATGGTGGCCATACCTGGAAGACAAAAGACATAATTTAATACACAGACATATCTCTGCTCCCATGTTACAGATAGTGGCCATACCTGGAAGACAAAAGACATAATTTAATACACAGACACAGACATATCTCTGCTCCCATGTTACAGATAGTGGCAATACCTGGAAGACAAAAGACATAATTTAATACACAGACATATCTCTGCTCCCATGTTACAGATAGTGGCCATACCTGGAAGACAAAAGAAGAAAAAAAAACATATCTCCGCTCCCATGTTACAGATAGTGGCCATACCTGGAACACAAAAGAAGAAAAAAAAAAAACATAATGTGTTGCTCAAAGTCAAATCAGTCAATACACACAATCACTACACAATAAATCTACCAACTGGTTTATAATAAGACAAGAGAGAAATACAAATAAAAGCATTTCCAACTTTTTTTTAGATGAAAGCCAGGGCTTCAGTCACTGGCTCACTTTAACCCATTTTAGGCGGGGACCCCTTTTGGTGTTAGCATTATGTTTGAATACAGTAAACTCCAGTTGAAGAATGTATTGCATCATATCAACCCCCTACCTCTCTCTCCTGTGTGTGTGTGTGTGTGTGTGTGTGTGTGTGTGTGTGTGTGTGTGTGTGTGTGTGTGTGTGTGTGTGTGTGTGTGTGTGTGTGTGTGTGTAAAGGTGGGTCAAACGAGGATTCTGCCCGTTGCTGTTGGTCAGAATCCTCATATCTCCATCATTATTTTTCATAATTTTCCCATAAATGAACACACAATCATACTACATCGGCCACACAAGTAGCAAAAGAAAAGCAGATATATAAGCTCAAACCGCGTCGCATTGCAGATCTGCTATTTTTGCTGAATTAGAAACGTAATGGTGAAAAGCAACAGTTTTGGACATATGAGGTTTTCTCCTGACATCATGGCACCGACTGTGTGTGAACTTATACAGCTGCTAATGTGTCACGACCAATCGAATGATGCCAGCGGTGAAAACACCCTCGTTTGGCGCACATAAAAAGTCAGACCCAGACAGTCAGCAACACACCACCCTTCAAGGAGACCCCGACTCGATCTCCACGGACACAGAGACCACCTCTCAGGCTGACATGCTGCTGAGTCCTCAACTCCTGTGCCTCCTGGGCCTCATCGCGCTAGGTAATATAATTGTTATTGTATGGTTTCATGTGCTTCCATAATATGGTTTTAAGGACCCCAGTTTGACCCTTGCTTTAAATATTTTTTATTCTCAACTGTTTTATTTCTGGAACCATAAATAGTTCTTCTATGTATGGCATCACTCTCATTTGGCACCTTTATTTCTCTCTCTCTCCCTGTGTGTGTGTGTGTGTGTGTGTGTGTGTGTCTGTGTGTGTGTGTCTGTGTGTGCGCGCGTGCGTGCGTGCGTAGGCCCTGTGCACGCCAGTCCCTCTGCTGAGCTGAAGTTGGAGCGTGGGAACTGTCCCATGTTCTGGTGGAGCTTCAACGGTCGCTGCTTCACTTACGCACCTACATTGGTGACCTGGAACGACGCAGAGAAGAACTGCCAGTCTCAAGATGCCCAGCTGGCGTCCATCCACAGCGAGGAGGAGAACACCTTTGTCCGTACGCTGATCCAGCACAATGATCCAACGCATCAACCCGCCTGGATTGGACTGCATGACTTCTTCTTCGAGGGTGGATGGATGTGGACTGATGGCTCCGATGTGAACTACATCAAGTGGCGTAGTGGTGATCCAGATGGTGGTACGGGTGAACAATGTGTGATTACATACGGTGCACATCTATGGTTGGACCAGCCATGTGCTTACAAATATCCTTCTGTGTGTGTACTTCGTACAGAAACATCTTGTTGAGTGGAATGTGTGATTCAACTCTCACTGACGTGTACCGAGTCTCCACAATAAAAGAGCATGAAATAAATATAATCCATGTGTTTACTGGTGCCGTCATTTCAGAGTGTCTCCGTTATTGGTATCACAATGATTCAAGGTATCAATTCAATTAAAAGCAACATGAAATGTATTTGTACATTATATTATACTATGTATCAGACACCGTGGGCTGGGTGGGTGGGGTGGGGGTGGGGGGGACAGACAACAGACCGTAGGGTGGGTGGGAGGGGGGGTCAGACAACAGACCGTAGGGTGGGTGGGAGGGGGGGGTCAGACAACAGACCGTGGGCTGGGTGGGTGGGGCGGGGTTGGGTTCGGGCATCTTTCATGGTACTTTCAAAGTTATATATACTGAGATATCAGTATATATAAGTATTAGTATTAAATGAGATATCAGTATATAAGTATTAGTATTAAATGAGATATCAGTATATAAGTATTAGTATTAAATGAGATATCAGTATATATAAGTATTAGTATTAAATGAGATATCAGTATATAAGTATTAGTATTAAATGAGATATCGGTATATAAGTATTAGTATGTATGTTGGTCAGAATCCTCATATCTCCATAATTATATTTCATAATTTTCCCATAAATGAACACACAAATCATACTACATCGGCCACACGAGTAGCAAAAGAAAAGCAGATATATAAGCTCAAACCGCGTCGCATTGCAGATCTGCTATTTTTGCTGAATTAGAAACTTAATGGTGAAAAGCAACAGTTTTGAACATACTGTATGAGGTTTTCTCCTGACATCATGGCACTGACTGTGTGTGAACTACACAGCTGCTAATGTGTCACGACCAATGAAATGGTGCCAGCGGTGAAAACACCCTCGTTTGGAGCACATAAAAAGTCAGACCCAGACAGTCAGCAACACACCACCCTTCAAGGAGACCCTGACCCGATCTCCACGCGCACACACACCCTTCTAGAAGCCCCCGACCCCCCAATATCCACGGACACAGAGACCACCTCTCAGGCTGACATGCTGCTGAGTCCTCAACTCCTGTGCCTCCTGGGCCTCATCGCGCTAGGTAATAGAATTGTAATATAATTGTTATTGTATTGTTTTTCATGTGCTTCCATAATATGGTTTTAAGGACCCCAGTTTGACCCTTGCTTTAAATACCTTTATTCTCTTAACTGTTTTATTTCTGGAACCATAAATAGTTCTTCTATGGCATCACTCTCATTTGGCACCTTTATTTCTCTCTCTCCCTGTGTGTGTGTGCGTGTGCGTGTGCATGCGTGCGTAGGCCCTGTGCACGCCAGTCCCTCTGCTGAGCTGAAGCTGGAGCGTGGGAGCTGTCCCATGTTCTGGTTCAGCTTCAACGGTCGCTGCTTCACTTACGTACCCACAGAGCTGACCTGGAACGACGCAGAGAAGAACTGCCAGTCTCAAGATGCCCAGCTGGCGTCCATCCACAGCGAGGAGGAGAACACCTTTGTCCGTACGCTGATCCAGCACTATGACCCACCACATAAACCCACCTGGATTGGACTGCATGACCTCTCCCTCGAGGGTGGATGGATGTGGACTGATGGCTCCGATGTGAACTACACCAAGTGGCTTACGCTTAGTAATCAGCCAGATGGTGGTGAGGGTACACAATGTGCGATTACATACGGTGCATATCTATGGTGGGACGACGCGTGTTCTCTTACATGGTCTTCTGTGTGTGTACTTCGTACATAAACATCTCCACAATAAAAGAGCATGACATAAATATAATCCATGTGTTTACTGGCGCCGTCATTTCAGAGTGTCTCCGTTATTGGTATCACAATGATTCAAGGTATTAATTCAATTAAAAACAGACCGTGGGCTGGGTGGGCGGGGTGGGGTTGGGTTCGGGCATCTTTCATGGTACTTTCCAAAGTTGAAAAGAGGAGGAAAGCCTTTATTGAATAAAAAAAAGGCTTGTTTCGACCATTAACTGATCTTCATCAGGGCGAGAATGACCCAAAATGTGCATTTAATCATTGATGCATCACATATTTAAAGAACACAATAGAATGGGTGTTGCATGAGAGTGCAGTAAATCTTTGAATAAAAATAAAGTGGGGTTAGAGTGTTTCAACTGGTCAGCCAAATGAGATATCGGTATATATAAGTATTAAATGAGATCTCGGTATATAAGTATTAGTATTAAATGAGATCTCGGTATATAAGTATTACCGGTAGTATATGCTTTAGCTATTGAAAAATAGCAGATCTACAAGCTCATAGCGCGCCACCGAGTGGCGCGCTACAAGCTTGTAGGTCTGCTATTTTTGAGTGGTGCAACCCCTCCTACAACCAGCAATGTCCTTGTACACCTATGTACCCATGTTGTCATGTATGTATGTATCCTTGTGGTCATGTATGTATGTACCATGTGGTCATGTATGTATGTACCATGTGGTCATGAGCCCCAGTATATGACTATAGGGTACCAGTAGGGGGCGCCAGAAACAGAGAGAGAGATAGTTCTGCAATGTTGCCTGCTAATGAGAGAGAGAGAGAGAGAGAGAGAGAGAGGTGGGGGGGGGGAGCTGCACCACTCAGTTCACACAGGTGTGATTTTTGTATTTTTATCAAAGAACGACTGACATAGAAACATAGCTTTTTCAGAAAACTGTCAGGATGTAGAAGACATTTTTATAATCTGATCTCAGGTCAGAATGGGTTAAAAAGGAAATCCATTCTCTTCCATTTACAAAGCATGCCTTTCTAAACCCACTGGGTTTCCTTTGTCTCACCGGTGCAGGAGATGGAGTCGACTCCAGGCCCGTAGTACTCTACGATGGCGCCGGTTCCTCCCTTCACGGTCAGGATTCCGGCCACCTTCAGGATGACATCCTTGGGAGACGTCCAGCCAGACAGGCTGCCCGTCAGCTTCACCCCGATCACCTGGAGAGAGAGAGAGAGAGAGCCAACACCGTTAGAGAAATGGAAAAGACGTTTCAAAATGTTAAAGGACCACTTCACCACTTTTCAACCTATCTTCATATAATGGGTCCTCACTAAATCATGAAAAAAATGGCACGATTTCTTTCTACTCAGTCTGTGTATCATAGGAGGGCTGTGGACAGTTCAGAAACCGTCTTCCAGTGACATCATCATTAGGCAGATTTTGTTTTAAACAAGATTTTTTGTACAAAAATATTTAGATTTTCATTATCGTGAGAACGATGGCTTCCATTTTCGCATTGCAATTGTTCAGGATTAGAAAGCCTGCTGTTTTTATTAGCTTGTATTCCCCATTGATGATGGAAGACGGTTTCTGAACTGCCCACAGCCCTCCTATGAGACACAGACCGAGTGGAAAAAAATGTAATTGAAAATTTCATGATTATTAGTGAGGACCTATTATATGAAGATAGGTTGAAAAGTGGTGAAGTGGACCTTTAATAATGGGGGGGGGGGGAAATAAAACAAAGGAGCGGCAGTGGCTCTGGCCTCTGGGGAAAGCGGAAGGTTCCCAGTTCGATGCCCGGCTCCCCCAGAGTGAGTGTCGAAGTGTCCTTGAGAAAGACGCCGAACCCATCCCTGATTGCTTCTGATGAGCAGGTTGGTGCCTTGCACGGTTTCCTTCATGAATGTGTGTGTGTGAAATGGGTGAATGCAATACACAATCATTGTAAAAGCGCCTTGGATAAAGAATTATAAAGGTTTTGATAAATTGATTGAAAAGTTGATTAGGCAGAAATGTAAAAAACAGCAACAGAGTACAGTCAAACACTTGTTCTTGTTTCCATTTAGGCCCTCTTGTTTCCATTTAGGCCCTATGAAATCAATTCATAGACATGACATGAAGAATAACAACACAAATTCAATATCATCACAGGAAAAATAAAACTGTATGTGTATGTACAGTGAGGGTAAAAGTGATCTGCATTTTTTGAGAGAGGTGGTCAGGGCCTCCCACGCTTGGCTGGCGGTGCTGTAGAAGGAGAATTCTACCACAGGTCGTTTCGAGGAAGCAATCTGATTGGTTGAAACAGCCTTCTATAGCCGTGGGTTAAACCAGCACCGTTCACCACCTAATCAAAACAAAGAATTCAGCTGCTCTGTTCTCCCAGAGCGCTAGCAAACTCGGTGGCTAGGCTATTGCTAAGCTATTGCTTAAATATGAAAGCCTAAAATAAAGAAACTCAATGGAATTTAATAAATAGTAAGTCCATAAAAAAAAGAGCAAAATGAGAGAACTCACATTAGGACATTTGAGCTCCCACGGGATTCCCGCCATGACGTCCACAGCGTCGGCTCCGCCCACTCCGATACAGATGGACCCCAGCCCGCCGCCGTTGGGCGTGTGGGAGTCTGTGCCAATCAGCATCACTCCTGGATAGGCATAGTTCTCCAGGATTATCTGGACAATGAAGAAACAGGCTTTGTCTTAGTTAAAACCCATTTTAGGCGGGAACACCTTTTGGTGTTAGCATTACGTTATGCTTTAGCTATTGAAAAATAGCAGACCTACAAGCTCGTAGCGCGCCACCGAGTGGCGCGCTACGAGCTTGTAGGTCTGCTATTTTTGAAAAATCAAAGAATGATTGACTTTTTCAGAAAACTGTCAGGATTCAGAAGACATTTTTAGAATCTGATCTCGGGTCACCTTACAATCCTGTAAGGTGTGTTACTGTAACTGTAGATTACTATTAGAAATGGATTTGATTACATCTGTGATCCCCCTTAATAGTCTAAAAGCATTTTGCGTTTTGGTCTGATTTATGGTGAGTTGAGTGGGGAAAGGGAAGGTTATGTTATAACGAATTGCATTTTATAATGAATTGCATTTTTATAGCGCTTTTCCAAGTGCTCAAAGCACTTTACAACGGTTCATACATTGGGAGGTGAAGGTTCATTCATTCATACATTGGGAGGTGAAGGTTCATTCATTCATACATTGGGAGGTGAAGGTTCATTCATTCATACATTGGGAGGTGAAGCGGTGAACAGTCGACGCCAGCGTCCTCACTTCCCACATTCACACACCGACGGTGGCGAGCTCACACCGACCGACTCATTGGAGGCAGGGTGGGGTTCAGTGTCTTGCCCAAAGAGAAAGATTGTGGACAGGAGGAGCCGGGATTCGAACCGCCGACCCAGGGATCATTGGACGACCTGCTCTACCTCCTGAGCCACAGCCGGCCGTTATGTGACACTCAGGAAAGCATCCTGCTATGGAGAACAAGAACTCCTCTGGCTTTTTAGCCCTTCTTTAGGAACATGGAGATCTTCAATTGTACATGGGAAACCAAAGATCTACCATTCATCCAAAAGGGCAATAATTATATGCACACACGACATTTTGGAAAGAACTTGGGCCCCTTCCCTACTTCCTTCCTTCCTTCACAGCTGTTACCAATGATACTAATGAAGGCCCTGTTCCATTCTGGTCAAACAAAGTCAGGGTGCTGCTATAGAGCGTCGCAGTCCCGCCCCCTTTCATGACGACGTCAGGCCCAGGAAATAGTTCCCAATGCATTTTTCCCATAGACATTTCAAAACATATTTATTTAAAGACCTTTTAAGCGTCGTATGAAGCCAACTCGAGTCGTGACAAATCATGACAACAAACACAATATTTTGGACCAAACAAATAATTACAAAGAAGAAAAACAACAAAAAAAAGTGTTGTAACCTGCCGTTTTCTTTCTACTTTTTAATTCTTTGTTTGGCCCAAAATATTGTGTTTATTGTCATGATTTGTCACGACAAGAGTTGGCTTTGTCCGCGGCGTAAACGTCTTTAAATAAATACTTTCTGAAAAGTCTATGAGGAAGATTAAACGGGGATTTATTTTCCGGGTCTCTCGAGGGGGCGGGACTGCAACGCTCTATTCTGGTCAAACAGAGTCAGGGTGCTGCTATTGTGTGTGTTGGTGGCTCACTGGAAACACTCCCGCGGGTCGTGTTCTTGAGTGGGTTCCAAATGGCCCGGCCCCGTATGGGTGTGTAACTCTGAGAGTTTACAAATGGAACCAAATGGACCCGTAACTAGGAGTCCATTTGTTTTGCAAACAGCCCCAGTCCCTTGTAGTCACATTTTAATTCACAGCGTTGTACCTGATGGATGATACCAGAGCCTGGCTTCCAGAAACCAACACCGTATTTGGCTCCAGCAGTTGCGAGGAAGTTGTAGACCTCCTCGTTCACTTCCTGGGTGAGAAGAAACAGGGAGCAGTTTATAGGGCTTCATTTGAGGACACGGTGTTTTCGTGTAAAAGTCATCCTTTTCGTATTAAGAATAAATGAGAATAAACGTGGGACTTATTAATAAAATGGACTGAATCTTCCATGTTTTGGATCAAATCATAGCAGTGAAAATCAAGAAGCATAATCACATCATATCAGTCCAATCAGGGCCCAATCAAAACTATATGAAGTACAAGAATAATACAAGCAAACCATGGCATTTAACCCCTTTGGTGTTTTAAGCATCATGTCAATCATACTTTAGCTATTGGAAAAGAGCAGATCTACAAGCTTGTAGATCTGCTATTATATTGTATTCTTTCACAGCGAAAGTTTTTAACTCAAATCTTTGCTTCTGGGAGGGTCCCTGGAACAACATATTTTCAGATGGGGGTCGTTGTCCAATTACATAATAGGGTCCACTGACATAGAAACATAGGTTTTTCAGAAAACTGATTTAGAAGACTTTTTTTTTTAGAATCGTCCTCAGGTCTAAATGGGATAATATTGACTTGTGATTATTATGTGGTGCTTTAGCTATTGAAAAATAGCAGATCCACAAGCTCATAGCGCGCCACCGAGTGGCGCGCTACGAGCTTGTAGGTCTGCTATGTTTTGGAAAATCGAAGAACGACTGACATAGAAACATAGCTTCTTCAGAAAACTGTCAGGATGTATAGAAGACATTTATAGAATCTGATCTCAGGTCAGAATGGGTTAACAAATCACAAGCCTCCCCCTGGCCAGCCGGGGCGCCTGATGGAGGGGAAAGGAACTGGTTGGAATAACGTGTTTCTTCCACGCGCTACGTCCAACCAGGGAAACTTCCCCCCTGTCAGGTGTAAAAGAAGCAACTTGGACACTCAGGCATGAAGGAAGCATGAGTTCAAGTCCGTTGCTCTCCCCATGTCCCCCATATATGGGGACTAGGTTGGCGGAGGGTGTGTAGAGCCCAGGATCACATTAGATGATTGACACAGGGGTGAAAAATGGGTTACAAAATCGTGGGATAAAAAATATATTTAACCCATTCTGAACGGGAACCCATTTTGGTGTTAGCATTATGTTATGCTTTAGCTATTGAAAAATAGCAGATCTACAAGCTCATAGCGCGCCACCGAGCGTCGCGCTATGAGCTTGTAGGTCTGCTATTTTTGAAAAATCGAAGAACGACTTGACATTTTTTTAAATCTGATCTCAGGTCAGAATGGGTTAATCAGACCAGTGTGTGTCAAGTGGAAACCTCGTATGAATCTGATCTCAGGTCAGAATGGGAAGCGGATGGGGTACAGTACCTTGGCCCGCTGCAGGTCCTGGGCGCCTCCCGTCTGGGCCTCGATCAGGTGGTCACAGTGGATGGTGGAGGGCACGGCCACCGTGGGCAGGCCGCTGCTGATGAACTGCAGCATGGCCATCTGCGCCGTGGCGTCCTGCATGGCCACGCGGTCCGGGCGCAGGCGCAGGTACGTGCGGCCGCGCTCGATCTCCTGCCCCGCCGGGTCGTCCAGGTGGCCGTACACGATCTTCTCCGACAGCGTGAGGGGTCTGTTGAGCCTGGTGGTGGTGGAGGAGGAGGAGGAGGGGAGGTTTATGACAAGGTTGTAGATGTGTTCGCGTCAGTGTTGTTTTCGTCGACTAAAACTAAGACGAAAGATGTTCGTCGACTACCTATTTTCACCGACGAAAACTAAATGGAGACTAAATGAAAACTAAGCTATGATGACTAAAACTAAGACTAAATATACTGACAATTTCGTCGACAAATAAAAACTAGACTAAAATGTTAGGAAGGGACTGGTGGACAAGAGATCCAGTATAAGTCATGTTACACTTGGTTGCGACGCGTTGGGAGCTTGTAGATCAGCTATTTTCAGCAAGTGTAAAAACACTCATTACGACGGCGTCAAGATTCAAGACCCGCCAAAATACATTTTAGTCGACCAGATCAACTGTAGATTTAGTCGACTAAAATCTTATGACATTTAGTCGACTAGAACTAGACTAACACTAAGACATTCCAGGTGACTAAAATGTGACTAAAACTAAATGAAGTTTCAGTCCAAAGACTATGACTAAACTAAAATAGAAATTTCCTGCCAAAAACAACACTGCAAGGTAGTAGATGTGTTTGCGTTGGTGGTCAGGACTGGCTTTCCAGTGCGTGGGGGCTGATAAAAACTGCAACAAAAAAAAGCTAATGCTAATTTATATTTAATAGAATATGAAAAGTCATGTGATTCTTGATCACATGACTACAGAGATAATGTGTATTAGTAGTAGTAGCAAAGTGGTTTTTTTCCCTAAGACTTTTTACATGGGGAGGAGAAAAGCTCTACATACATTGACATCGTATACATTATTATTATTATCATCATTATTATTATGGCTGTTAACCCATTCTGACCCGAGATCAGATTCATACGAAGTTTCCGCCGGACACACACTGGTCTGATGAACCCATTCTGACCTGAGATCAGATTCTAAAAATGTCAGTCGCTCTTTGATTTTTCAAAAATAGCAGACCTACAAGCTCGTATCGCGCCACTCGGTGGCGCGATATGAGCTTGTAGATCTGCTATTTTTAAATAGCTAAAGCATAACATGATGCTGACACCAAAATGGGTGCCCGGTCAGAATGGGTTAATGCCACCTGACAGCGTGTTGCGAGTTCCACTCCCGACCCCAATGTGTCCCGTCTCTCTCACCATTTCCTGTCTCTCTCTCGGATACCGAAGAACTCGCCAATTCTTCATCAGTGTCTTCATCGTTATGCTAACATGCTGTCTTCATCAGTGTAGTTTATGTCAAACCCACAGATGTTATGGTTCATTTACAAAGTGATCAAATTATTTTGTGAAATTAAATGGTCAGCTAGATGATGATAAAAAGGTGAGTATGTGAATACCAATGATAAGTAGGTCTACCATTTCAGGAATTGTTTACTAATGAATTACATCGTTTCATTACTTTGGTGTTTAAACTTTTAGCATTCCTACTTTCTCTAGTGTCAACTCTAAACAACTTCATCTCTCTCTCTCTCTCTCTCTCTCTCTCTGAAGGTGAAGTAAAACTAAAATGCACTAACTCGCGGCGAGTTGGTAAACTGGCGAGTTCTCCGGATACCTATCATATTTAAAATTATTATTATTAACTACATTTATCCAAAATACTACTTGCTCCTGTTCCTGGAATATAGCCAGTGATTACATAAGGGAGAGGGGCATGTCTGGTGGTCATCTATAATTAGTCTAGTGAAGCCCTGTTGGCGCTGAGATATCAACAGTGTCAATGGATTTACTATGAGAGAGTAACAGACACCAGTTACAAGAATAGACGTAAACATAAAAGTAAAGACTAGAAGTGTGTGTGTGTGTGTGTGTGTGTGTGCGAGCGCGCGCCAGTGTTGTTTTTGTTGACTAAAACTAAGACGAACATTTTTTGTCAACTACCTTTTTTCACTGACGAAAACTAAATGGAAACTGAGCTATTTCGACTAAAACTAAGCTAAATGTATTGACAATTTCGTCAACAGAAACTAGACTAAAATGTTAGGAAGGGACTAGTGGACAAGAGATCCAGTATAAGTCATTGTACACTTGGTTGCATGCTGAAAATAGGCTATTTTCTGCAAGTGTAAAATCAGTCATCAAGGCCCGCCCAGATACATTTTAGTCGACTAAATCACCTGTAGATTTAGTCGACAAAAATCTTATATTTAGTGGACTAAAGCAGACTTAACACCGGGTGACTAAAATGTGACTAAAACGAAAATAGAAATTTGCTGCCAAAAACAGCACTGGTGCGTGTGTGCGTGCGTGTCCTGACCTCTTGCGCACTATGTTGATGTTCTGGTGCAGCGTCTCATAGTTGATGTATGAGGCGGGCTCAAAGCGACTCATGGCCACCTTGGCCTTGGCGCTGAACGCTGCCGAGACATGAAGGCGTCTGACCCCGGTGCCGAGGACGAGCTGCAACAAGAAAGAGGTTTGAAAAGACAATTAAATGGATAAATGGTGCATTTATATAGCGCCTTTATCCAAGGGGCTTTACATAGATCGTGCATTACATTCACCCATTCACACACAGATGGCAGCGGAAACCATGCAAGGCTCCAACCAGCACATCAGGAGCAATTAGGGGTTCAGTGTCTTGCTCAAGGACACTTCGACACTAACTCTGGGGGCAGCCCGGGTTCGAACTGGCAACCTTGCGGTTACCATCCAGGCACTCTACCCCTGAGCCACCGCCGCCCGTCAATTCAAAGACAAACAAAGACTTCATGTCTTGAGTTTGGGGGATACGACACAATAAGCCTTCAAGTTGGTATGATGAAAATAAATCAACTTTAATTTACAATTATCGACAATAACTTGACAATAACTTTGCATGCAAACACTGACGACAAGTGACATGCTGTGCAAAAAAGGGCCAGCAACGCCTTTACTGGCTTTACTGGCTAGGTTTAATGTTGACAAAGGCCTGATGAAACTGTTCTATAGTGCCTTGCCTACATACATTCCGTCATTTCTTTCTCCTGTATCTGTTGGTACGGTAACCTCGTTATCGAGGATAAAAAAATCCCTTGGGAGAATAGTCTAAACTGCTTCTAAAAACCTTGATTTCTTTTATGATAGACACAGCTGTTCAAAAAAGCCCTGTCCATCCGCTCCAATAGTGCCCACCCAACACCCACTCAGTTCGGAGTATATGCTGCTGCCATCCGACCTTCACTTGTGTGTCCCTAGGACCACAAAACACAGGTACAAATACTTCTTTGTCCCTGCCTCCATCAGAGCACTCAATGCTGCCGGAAGAAGGTAACAAACTGTGATGATGATGATGATGATGAATGATGAAGAATGATGAAGTAGGAACTGAACAATAGCACCTATCAGACCCGCTCTAGTGATTTCTTAAGGCTCAAGGTTCCTCAGGCCCGGACAGAGTTGGGCAGGACAGCTTTTTCCGTCAATGGCCCAACTTTGTGGAATGAACTCCAAAACTCCAAAATGTCAACTTTGCACAAAAGACCTCATTATCTATTGAGCAGATTGCAGGATGAACCCAGGCGGCAAAACGCTGCAGTTCTCATTAATGGCCTGCTGCCCTAGAGGGTGTCTGCAGGTTGCAGAAGACTTTTCATGCCATTAACCCATTCTGACCTGAGATCAGATTCTAAAAATGTCTATTACATCCTGACAGTTTCATTAACCCATTCTGACCTGAGATCAGATTCTAAAAGTGTCTTCGATTTTTCAAAAATAGCAGACCTACAAGCTCGTATCGCGCCACTCGGTGGCGCGATATGAGCTTGTAGATCTGCTATTTTTCAATAGCTAAAGCATAACATGATGCTGACACCAAAATGGGTGCCCGGTCAGAATGGGTTAAACACAATGGACATTTGAGCGGACTGGATTATACCTTATTAAACACCATCTTAAAAACGTTATGCTTTCAGTAACTAGTTTAAAGTTTTCTTTCCATTATCATGATATGCGTACATTGATGATAAGGTAGGGTATGCCTCTAGCGCTTTGGCTTCTACTGGTTCTACTGAGTGAAGACTATTAATTTTAGAATGCCAACTACAGTGCCAGATATATGCATTATTGTGTATTTATCTTCCTTCCATTACGTCTCTTTGCTCACCAATGTTCTCAGTCTAATTCATGCAGCTGTCAATCTTAACAGCTTACTTGACTCCTCCACGCTGTCAGCAAAGGTATACTTATTTGTGTGTCGCCCTTATGTTTAGCGCGGATCCGTATATGGACATTCAGTGTGACCCGGAGGGGCTGCTGGAACAGGCAAGGAGGCCTGTTCCTCACTCTCTGTCTGTATGTTGTTTCTCTGCTGAATCGTCTTAATAAATTCTCAATACTTCACCCTGAAGAACTTTGTCATTCCTTCATCATGCAAGATTATTTAATCGACAACAAGACCCACCCTCACTGCACTTCCAGCTAAAAGCATTGACTGAATGGGTGAATGTAATGCACAAATCTATGTAAAGCGCTTTGTATAAAAGCGCTATATAAATTCACCATTTAAACCATTGTTTCTGGTTCCATTCGGGACCGGAAAATTCCAAGATGATGAATTTGAATTTGCAGAAATAGTGGCTTCAAAACATGTCTGTAGAACTAGAAACCAATGGGTGACAACATGACTCCCCTCATCGTTCATTGTTTACAGTCGATGATGTTTGTGATCGTCCTTTAGCTAGCAAACATTAAATTAACATTACACTGATACTTTTTGACAAAACTGTAATGTCTCTCATACTAGAGTAAAGCGTAAAACCTTGCTCTAGTCTCCAGGCATATGTTGTGGTGATGTTACCCCCAATCCAACCCTTGATGCTGAGTGTCAAGCAGGGAGGCACTGGGTCCCATTTTTACAGTCTTTGGTATGACCCGGCCGGGGATTGAACCCCGACCTCCCAGTCTCAGAGCGGACACTCTAACCACAAGGCCACTGAGCTGGTAGAGTTTCTATATATGGCATTAAACTTCTGCAAAGAGAAGTAAATAAGGGCCATAACAAGTTGCAGTCAAACAGCAATCCAAATCATTGTGCCATGGCCACAGGTGATTATCATAAACGTTAAGATGGCTAGGCTTTACGTCTACTGCAAATAACACTTATAGGTTCAAGCCACACCAGTCGCACTATGGCGAGAAATTAGAGGGATAGCCTACTTTACAGGCTACAAAAGCATAATGGAATGTCACTTTACTTATGTATGAAGTATACTGTTATAGTTAAGGCCAATTCATAGTCCAGTTTTGGGTGAAGAGGTGACCACCGAAAACTGCAACATACTTTTTACAGAGGTCACCTCTTCACCCAAAACTAGACTATGAATACAGAATAGGACTTTAGTCAACCAATCAGCAGCATGGTTTGTGTGATTGTGTCTCACATTCCTTCTGAAAAAATAAAGATAGAAGAGGTTGACTAAGTAGGAGGCTAACTCTGTAAAACATGAGAACAATGTTGCATTAAAGGCTAAAATCAATAATATGCCATTTTAATATGTTTCATCATCTATTACTGCATGCATGCATAGAATACAAACACACATGAAAACAAAAATAACGATGCCAGATCAAAATCACCAAATCCCCTGCCAAATTTGATCCATAAAAGGTGGATGTTGGCCTCATCAAAGCATATGACCACAAAATCTATTGGGAGAAGATTCGAGATCGTTATAACAAGATTCGCACGTCACTATAGTCCAAAATATCCCATGGATTGGGATTGGCAATGATCAATCTGAAAAAATGGTTGCTTGAAAACCAAAGCTGAAACCATTCATGATTATTTTAGGTGTATTTCTTTTGTATGCTGTGTTAAAGTGATTATTAGAATAAACCTACCCTAATAATAGTTTTATCTAATAGTTTAATCTTTTCTTATTTCTTATTCCTACTAGTCTTATTACGTTTGAAATGTACTAGGTATTTGTATGCTATATGTCCTGAATGTCAGTCCTGTTTGTATTGTTTGATGTCTGGGGACTGCAGATGGAAATTAGCAAGTCTTGCTAAATCTGGTATATTTATTATTTACACTGCATTTGTAATGTAATGTTCATCAATATACACTGTCCCGAGCAAATAAACGAATAAAGAATGGTTCTCATTATTGGTTCACATGACGCTCATGATTATCATGACAGTCATGTTTCAGGGCTAGCTCTGGTCCATAGCTCTAATGCCGTTGCAGACCAGAGCTAGTGCGCAATGTGTAGAAATTCAGTAACCTTGTAATCTACTGGACAATTCCGACAACTTCCAATCATTCTCTAGGTCAGGGCGTGGCAACTGTCGGCCCGGGGGCCACATGCGGCCTCCACCTTCACTTAATGCGGCCCCCACATGTTAATATCAGAATACTGATACAGTATTGATTTCAGCTGTTTCAATTCCAAACATACAAACATGACCTGGTCTTTTTTGTGTCCAATGTAATTGGATTTAGTTTGTCAAGTTAACATAACTAACAATGCATTTGAAATTAAATAAAAATGGTTATTTTTCAGGATTCCAATTAAATGTCAAAAAAATTATTCAGGATTTAAATTCAAATATAGCAAAAATAGCTGATCTACAAGCTCAAAACGCGTGGCAGTGAGACGCGTTTTGAGCTTGTAGATCGGCTATTTTTGGCCCTTTGGAGTGAGTGTGGAAATATAGTGGCCCTCTCCATCTCAAAGTTGCCCACCCCTGCTCAAGGTCAACTTGGGTGGTCTAAATCGACATTGTTATTGTTGGTTCTTGGCTGGCCGCTGCCTGCGTACTGCATCCAAGAGTCAACCGGGGACACTGTGACCTAGCGGAAAGCGACGCAGCTGGGTTAGCTCTTCTCAGTGTTTACGCACCGTCGTGACTCCGTTGACGATGGGAGTATCAGGACGTCGAACACAGTTTCGACCTCAACGCGTGCGTTCAACATAAATATGCCTTTAAACGATGTAACCGTATGAAATATTAATTTCTTACCCGCAGCCTAGTGACAGTCAGACAGTAAGACGCCATTTTGCTCACTGACAAAGATGTGTGTGTGTGTGTGTGTGTGTGTGTCGCCGAAATGTGACGTCGGGGATTTAATTGTAAAGAGAGCCACATAGGAGACCGTTATGTTTATTTATGGCTTTTTGCTCTCTTTTGATTGATTGAAATATTTATTAACAGTTTGCAGAATTACAGTACATTTTAAGCACAAACTCAATACAAAGACTGTTAACTGTGAGTGGACGACCCAATTAAGCATTACACTTGTTTACAACAGGGTCCACATTGTTCAATTCATCAAAATGCTCTCTTGTGACCTAGAAATGTCATAGTTTAAGACATGACACGCGGCTATAAAGTGTTGGAATTGACAAATGAAGCATACACTATAAATCAATAAACAAAAAATAAAATAAAAATAAACACTTTTGCGACTTTAATGAACTTATACTGCTGTGATACCTAAAAGTAAAAACGTACAAAATTATAGTGCACTGTCTAATAATAATAATAGTAATAATAATAGTAATAATAATAATAATAATAATAATAATAATAATAATAATAATAATAATAATAATAATAAACTATGTAATCGTGCATTTCCTGTGTGTCGGTTGGCCACACCCCAGGTGAGAGAGCATGTGACATCACGTGACATAATCCAAGGACTGTCTAAAGAGGACGGGACGCGAAGACCGTAAGGGTGCCGTCATGTTGCTCACATGGTGCTCCATGGAAGGAAAGAAACATGCGCAGTTGAGACCAAGGAAGCTGAACGAGGAAGTGTTGTCTGCATAAAGCCCATTGCGCATGTTTCTTTCCTTCCATGGAGCACCATGTGAGCAACATGACGGCGCCCTTACGGTCTTCGCGTCCCGTCCTCTTTAGACAGTCCTTGACATAATCAGGGATGGAGACCATATATTAAGCCCATATATGGAGATCCCTGATGTCATCAATATTGGCCAGCAACTCTACATCTGTTCTGAACCCGTCCTTCCTCTTCGATGTCTCCCTTTTGACTGATACCTGTCCATTTAAACTCTAGACGGGCCTGTTGACTGATACCTGTCCATTTAAACTCTAGACGGGGCCTGCCCCAAAGTTATTAGTGCAGCCGCGCCCCGGCAGCCGGCGAAAACTAGAGCTCTTAACAGGCCTGAAAATTAAGATCTTACCGCCCATGTCAAAGCGCCAGCGCTCGCCCAGCAGTCTGCTGTCACCCAGGTGGATATGTTGATCTGACCACCCATTCTAAAGCGCCAGCAATCGCCCAGCAGTCTGCTGTCACCCAGGTGGATATGTTGATCTGACCACCCATTCTAAAGCGCCAGCAATCGCCCAGCAGTCTGCTGTCACCCAGGCAGATGCGTGCTGCGTGCACACGACTTCTTGCCCTCAGGCGTCTTACTGGTAATAATAAGGGTATACTATAGGCTACTACTATAGCCTACTACTATAGAAGTAGAAGTTTCATTAGTGTGTCTATTATTGCTGCCTTAGTGCAGTATATGTTTTTCTACAGCTAAGGGCTGTTGCACAATTAAAGTCCTCTCTGGACATTTTTATATCCTAGCTATAGGCCTATATTATTTTTTCCCTCTATGCCTTATGTGGTCTTGTTGATACTGCAGAAGGCTTCTTCATGTTATATATTTTGTATTCATATCATATCTTAGTTTTTTGTTTTTATTATTGCCATTGCTGTTGAAGCACGGTAAGCTACTTGGTTGAAGGTTTTAGTGGCAAGTAAATTATTCTTGATTCTTGATTTATAGGGCCTATACTGACAATTGAAAGTACTCTATCAAGGTAGCCTAACAACATCAGTTACTTTTATTCTATGTAATTATTTCAAATTCAGTAGTAGTTCACTATTATTATATTTTGCCAAAGAACGACATTACCCATAACCCCTGTTGATTGGCATATCTCTTTACTTGCCTGAATGGGAACTGCAACCCAATAAACTACGGGTCCTCCTCCATCTCAACCAATAGAGATTCTGTTGCTATCACAGCTTATATTTTTAGCAATCGTTCGGCCCACCACAGGCAACTCCAAATATATCCCTTCGCCAAATAAATTAGAGCCCTTTATTTATAGTAAACGAAGTGAGAATTGCCCAACTATTTTGAGCACAATTGAATATCTATACAAAACATATGGGACCCACATGCTCACATATAGCTACATATTACATTTGCTACAACACCGTTCCGTTGTGATATATTTTAACGGTTCCCGTGGTATATGCTACTTATTCAGACAGAGGACACACAAACGGAAAGGGCTGAATGGTAAATTACGTATTGTATAAAAGATAGGCTACAGAAATAACTTGAAAGACAATTAGACGGATCACGGTTTATGATTAATATCAAAGAAAGTAGTTCCTCTGCTCTGTGTATATACCGTCGTCACGTTGGTAGGGTAGGGGGGTGTGGGCGAGTGAAGCTGTATAAATACGCAGGGCTGTCAAACAGTAAAGTTTTCTCTGGACGTTTCACGCGAACTGTCAGTTGAGGAAACAGGGACACCGTTTCTTTGCCATCAACATTGGGATAAAAAAAATCATCCCGAAACATCTGTCGATGAGCTCCTGTGGGTGCATGTCACGCAAGATCACCTTGAAATCCACGTTAACGCCAAGGATTTAAAAACGCAATAATTTGTGCGCTTGACATCAGTAGACTGGTAAGTATAGCAAGCGTATCTATAGTTTAAACGTATACCATGAAGTGCGACAATTTTATTTGCACACGGGGCATTTATAGTGGGAGCTGATCTGAGTTAATTCTATATGAGAATTATCGACCAAATATACAGGCAAATGCACTGACTGTTGGGGGGGGGGGGGGTAAACTGAATCGTAATGGATTCGGTCATCCATTTTAGAATCTGATGTATTTTGTCCCCCCCTCAGAGAATATAAATACTGGAAAACGTAGAACTCCAAATGAAAGTATAAAGCATGCTATTCGTGTCAAATATCACTTTAACCTTTATTGGTTTTATTACATGGGGTTATTTAAGCTGAAGGGGGATTGATTGTATACGCTCTTTCATTGCCAAGTATCTATTGGGTCGTTTCATCCCACATTGTAATATTCACCTTTTATTTAATAGGCTACATTCGGTTGCTGTATAGCCCATGTCATCCCATTGATCTTAGTTCCCTCCCCAAATGCGTATGTAAACCATATACTGGTTTATTCCCAAATGTAAACAGCTGAATTGTAATTGCTTATTGCTTTTTTGCAAATTGGCATTTAAGTGAAATGATTTGCATTTCAGTAGATCCATTAATGAGCATCAGGGTTCCCATAAATATGAGAACGGTATAATTTATAGTCTAGTCTGCCACAAAGCGGACATGCTGGCTCCGATACATGGATAGCCTACAAAAGCACTGTCTGCCCATAATGATTCCGTGTAAACAAATGCATAGCCACGGGATTGCACTGACATCGATGCCAGCAAACATACAGCCATAACGCACCCCAATTCATTTGTGGTCTAGTGGGTATAAGACTATTTATATGAGATTGTAAATAAATGGGAGATGAGGCTGAAAAGGTGTCTTTCAAAGGTAGCCTACAACAGGGTCTGTCATAGGTGGATGCAGTCGACGTGTCAAGCATATATATGCACATTTAAAATGTCTAATTGTAGCCTAATGACATTGGATGACATTGAATCTTATTTTTCATAAATATACAACTAGGCCTATGTCAATTATTAAACCGACGTGCAAAATATCAATTTAATTTTGAATTTATTTTTGGCTTATTTTTATGTAAAGTTGCCGTTTGTGCCCTCCGCGGATCCTCGTGTCATTAAAATGACCACGTTTATCTACAATCAACTGATGCATATAGTCTACCTAACAACCGTAGGCTATAGGCCTACTGAGGGAAAACATTGGAAAAGCACATCCAAAGTTTGTTTGCAGATGTCGCAAAATTTATACTATTGAAGTATATACCCTACTTTATAGACTATAGTCTATTACGCATGCAGCTGCGCGCCTTCTAAATCACCCAGCAACTGTCTCCTTTTTCATACGATTAATGTAGCCCAAATCTCGATAATATCCTGCCATTATATTTGTGCTTTGATACAACAACAAAAACTGTGCATTCTTATATAGGCCTATTGGTAATAATAATCAAATTCTGTTGTAGGCTATACTAACTCTACTGTAGAAGATTTCGTGACACCAACAGTCGACGAAGTCACGATCAAGCCCACCTGCCAGGCATAGGGTTACGGTAGCCTACTGGATTTGAGCGAATTGTTTATGTGCGGGGGTGGGTGGACGATTGCACGTTGTGATGACGTTATGCGCATGGCATCGTGGGAAATGGTGTTCTTCTACAGTCTCACACAATCTGCCCTGGACCCTGCATGCCATTTTCTTTTATCATGCTCAATAATATTTTGCATTTTGTCTACACTGTGGGATTTTATTTTAAGGACAAAATATAATATATTTATGAATATAATATAAAATGGGTTAGCCTATATTCAATTAATTTATTGTTTTTGTTTTTTTATTGGCTTTTTTTATATTCTCAGGTTAAAAAAATTCACACTCGTTTGAAGTGAGGGGCACTAGTCTTATCATCATACATCTTCACATTCCAGGCAATCATTTTTGGCGTCCGCACTTTTTATCCCCGCTTTTTAAGAATACCCAACGAGTCGCCCATTTATACCAACTTGCCCCGGGTATTCTAAAGTAACCTAAGTAAATTATGCTTAAACAGTTAAACCTAACCTTGTTCCTAACCTTAACAGTAAAACTATGCCTAAACCATAACCCTATACCTAAACTTATTCTCAGTAAAACAATATAAAGAATACAGGAACCGCCACACCGAGCGGGCACCGAGATGGATTATGGGCGACGGTACCTGATACCCCTTTTAAGCCTTCATCCAATCAAATCATCGCTATTGGACGGACACACACACACACACACACACAGAGATGGGCATAGGAGGGGCTAGCGCCACTCAAAAATAATATATATAGGGTAAAAAGAGGGTAGCCTATGGGTATAGGTACTTTCTTTCCTCACATTGTAACAGACTTTTTTCTTTTTCCCCTCACAGTTGGGACTCGACCAACCAGTGGATGTTGCAGTTGAAGACAATTGGACCTCTCCTCAACCTCTCAGGAAAGCACCAATGGACTCTTAACTAACCTGCAAATCAGAGATCCTGGCTTCAAGATGCCTTCTTTACCATGATGGCAAAATCGCTGCACACTTAACAGTCATTGAGAGAATCCCCATTAGCGGTTATTGCGTTGCATCTGTTTGGACTCTTTATCTGACACGGTTTGCTATAGCAGTGTCGGACCTGTCGGACCATGCTTCTGGAAGTGAAGGTCGCTCTTAACTTCATCGTTTCCTACCTGTACAACAAGCTGCCTCGGCGTCGAGCGGACCTGTTCGGAGAGGAGCTGGAACGGATACTGGTGTCCCGCTTCGAGGGTCACTGGTACCCCGAGTCCCCCCTCAGGGGCTCCGCCTTCCGCTGCCTTCATCTCGGGGCTCCCCGGGACCCTCTGGTGGAGCTGGCCGCCAGGAGAAGCGGCCTGGACACGGAGGAGGTCCGCGCCAACGTCCCCGCGGAGCTCAGCGTGTGGATTGACCCGTATGAGGTTTCCTACCAGATCGGAGAGAAGGGCGCCGTGAAGGTCCTGTACCTCGAGGACCCTCCGGGCCTGGGGGGAGACGGCGGGGAACGGGCCGAGGGGGTGACCGGTGAGAGCATAGGGGACATGACGGAAGTGGAGGAGGCCAGGACTCTTCAAGGCTTCAACCCGGAAGCTCAGGTGTTCGTGCCGATCGGGGGACAGGTGTCTCCGGTCCTCCTGCCGTCGCTCTCCAGCTCGCCCACGCCCTGCATGGCCTCCCAGTCCTCCTGCCCTCTTCAGCTCTTCAGCTACCCGAGCTCCAGCACTCCCAGCACCAACGCCACCTCCCACTCCTCCAACACCTCCACCCCGTCGCCTCCTAACGGGGGGTTGCCCTACCTGGCCACCCAGCAGCAGCAGCAGCCGATGCCGCCCACTGCTCCCCGGCCTCCGGTGCAGCCCATCACCTTCACCACCGCCAGCTTCGCCGCCACAAAGTTTGGCTCGACCAAGATGAAGAAGGGCGGCGGCTCGGGCGGCTCCGCAGGGGGCAGCTCCGCCGTCGTGGCTGGTGGGCCTGGTCCTCCCCAGAGGATGCTGTCCCGCTCCCCGACGACCACCATCTCCCCGCCGGAGCTGCTGAAGCACAAGCCCCTCTCCCTGTCCTTGCACTCCCTCGGCGGGGCGCCCCCCGTCCCCAGCCAGCTCTCCCCCAACGCCAAAGAGTTTGTGTATCCGGGTTCACCGGGCCCGCTTTACTTCGACGTTCCCGACAGCCAGCCCATGCCTCCGCCCCCCCACGCCAGCCCCTTTCAGCCCCCACACCACCAGCACCCCAACGTCAACTCGCATCCGTCCTTCGACCCCTTCTCTAGCCCTCCGCCCGCCCCGGGGGTAGGCATCATTAATGGAGGCAACGGTGGAATATCGTATATGGAGAAGCCATCCTTTGTGGAGGGTTTGGGGAGCTACAACCTGCAATATCCCAGCCAGTCCTTCCAGCCTGTTGTGTTGGCCAACTAAGCCTTTTTACTAAGGATGAAAATTACCATGAGTATCGCTGTAGCAAGAGTTTAGCATAGGCCGGCGATGCGCCCAAATATTTTCAGTTTTTCTAATGAATTGTTCTTACTGCTAATTCAACAAGATTAGGGTTAGTTTTACTACAAAGAATTAAATGTAAAACATTGTTCACTGCATATTCTTGTTTTCATCCCCCCCCCCCTCCAACCCTTCTCTTCCTCTGTATATCACACTTTTTCTGGTTTGGTTTGTTTTTGTCTGCGGAAGTTGAGTTCTATACTATATTGCAATACTTTATTATTTATTTATTTTTGCATTGAATGTTGACGTTGAGAGAGATTGATGTCCGTTAATACTTAAAAGTATAATGGGCCCCAGTTAGTATATACAGCAGTGTGTGTGTGTATATATATATATATAATAGCTCCATTTTGCACTGCACTGTCATGCTGTGAGAGAGAGAGAGAGGACCTAGCCAAGTCCTGCAGGGAAGGATGGCTGTGTAAAGCTCAGCATTCTGCACTGCAATCTGCTCTGCCCTAGTTGCCACAAATACATGGAGGGAGGGAGGCTGTGCTGTCTTAAGTCTAATGTATACTTTGTTGGCACGGCCATGTCACTCACCCAAAATCACTGATCTTCAAGTGAAAAAGGCTGTCACACAAACGGAAGTATAAATGACAGTAGTGTGTGTGTGTGTGTGTGTGTGTGTGTGTGTGTGTGTGTGTGTGTGTGTGGCTTGACGTGCAGTCTTCTGGTTTTGTTTTGTTGTGGCTTATTGTAATCGAGAGACTTGTTATTTATATATGGTGGGTCTTTGTGGACAGTGTTTATTTTATTTTATACATGTTGTCATGTTATCGTATATCGAAAAGGAATTGTTGCCAGTCAGCTGAAATGTGCACACGGCGTGCTTTCGAAAAGAAGTGAGCACAGTGGGAAGTAGTATAGCAAAGAGGCGAGTGTTGAGTTGTTCAGGGAATTATAATGTGTCACGAATGACCGCGTGTCTGTCTGTCTGTCCTATGTGGACCATTCCATAGTGTTATCTGTGTATTAATATCTCTGGTTGATTTATACAACACTGTCACGTAAGTATGTACTTCGATACAAATGAGGCGCGCACACACACGCCACAGTATCCCAGTCAACGGGGTGTGAAGGTTGAACGGGTGGTGTGGGACGCAGCGGTATGGATGGTGATAAATGGCTTAGCATGACTTTGACTATGAAGGAGAGGTCTTGCTCTGCAGGGGGGAGGAGGAGGAGGAGGAGGAGGAGGAAGAAGATGAGGGCAGAATGAAGAAGACGGTGTTCAAAGAGAGCAGGGAGATATGGGAGGGCTAGCGGAGGATTTTAACCTTTTTGCTGGCGTCCGGTCCAACATGTATTGTCTTAGACTTAAGAGTGACTTAAGTGATTTTTCTTTTCTTTTAGCTTTTTTTTGTTTTTACTGCATGTTTATGGCGAGCCACACGAGTCGTTTCCCTTTGCTCTTTAAAATCCTGCAGTTATCGCTGTTCCACCAATGAGCAAACCAGGATCATACTGTTAATGTTACTGTTAATCGTCTTATCTTTTATTTTTTTACCCCCTCACCTCAGTTGCAGTATTTCAGACTATAATGAATGTTCCTCCTTCACTGTTCGTTTTATCGTCAATATATAGGAAAATGTGTCTTGATCTCTGGCATATTTCTGTTTTGTATCGAGGCAATCTGTTGTGTCCTATTTGTGATTGGTTATAGTCACAGACGTTGGGCAACCCCCATACCTCCCCATGCCTGATCTTCTTTTTTTTTGCTTTGTTGTTCGTCGGTGTCACACGGCGAAAACAACAGACCTGTAGCTTGTAGATCTGCTGTTTTTTCAGCATGTGACACCATCCTACGTCTGTGTCGCATGGCGAAAACAACAGACCTATAGCTTGTAGATCTGCTGTTTTTTCAGCATGTGACACCATCCTATAAATGAAGCATGAGCCATTCAGCACTTTATATTATAAGGCTCCCTCCCGGCCGCAGCCGTGCGTGACCCCCCCCCCCATAGCCACGGGAGGTTAATCTTCCTTCTGCCCTCGGAAAAAATGGTAAGGCACATTTTGTTACAGTTGTCTTTGAAAGGCTTCAAAGATGTAATGGATTTGTATTTTTGTTGCTCTTATGATGGCGCGGGGGGAGGGGGGGGGGGGGGGGAACCGACCGTTCTCAGTCTTGTTCATTTACTGAATGTTTTCAAGATTTGTACCCGTAAAAAATGTCTTTGGATAAGCTTATAACCCGAGGACCCTTGACTTGTTGCTCACTCTGGTATTGCTGACAGTATGTCATATGCATGCATGCAGTCATGCAAGTTTTATTCCTTTTGTTTTGTTTTTCGTCAAAGGGGATGGGTGGGGAGGTTCACATATCTCTTTATAAATGTTGTTGAGCTTTCTTTTTTTTTTTTTTACATTCGTTTATAATTTATTTACAATTTTCTATATATAGTTTTTTTCAACGAGTTATGAAGTACATTTGTAAAAGTAAGAGATTATGATATAACTCTAGGGATATATATAGATATATATATATATATATAAAGTTCTTATGTTCAGATTCCTTATGTGCTGAGGTTATTTTTCCAGGAAAATAACTATGAATATATGCAAGTTGAGACAAAAATAAAGATGTATAGAATAAAGTATTGAATGTGTAATGGTACATTGTACAGCATTTGTCCAATAAAGACGGGTAAATGTATTCCTTTTTTCCAAGATGGGCTTTTGGAGAGGTTCAGAAATGAATGTTTACAAATGGGTTGGTATAGTAGGATATTAAGATGCCTAAATGTCGCTTGTCTTGTGTTTCCAAGGCAGTCTTGACAACGCTATATGCCCCTAATTGCTCTCAACACATGAGTATATTTTAAAACCAAAAACGAAACAACCAATTCCATTATTTTAAATACATTTCATGTTAATGCCAAGATCATCTCCGTTTATAAATTAAGATCTATCGACACTATACTGCTACTGCCCCGTCAGTCATAAGTTCTCCTTTGGCTCTTCCCATTTCTTTGTGCCATACATTAGTGCCTCTCAAACCTGGTTTAATTTATCTGGTTTAATTTTCCATGCCATTCCTATTACTGACTATAAAGCCTCTACATCTTTCCATTAATCTGTGGATACGATGGCTTCCAACCGTAGCCCCACTCGAAGGTTGAGGGCGAGTCAACAGAAACCCCTTCCGGTTACCACATTCTACCCTCTGTTTATTATAATTCATGTCATTTTAACATGCATGTCACATGGTCCCTTAAATGGTCTAGTGCTCCTGAAACTATAGCCATATCTCAGACTGTCTTTACACCAATACTGACTCTTATCTAGTGCAATGTAATGCCATAATTAAGAATATACATGCTTCTTCACCCTGAAAACAAAGGTTGATATATTTCCTCTGTATAAAACATCGGTACTAAAGCAGGTTTGAAAAGATGAAGGCAATGAATGTGCTGTGAATTTGATTTTTGATTGTGATCAGTAATTCGTCAGTCCTGGATGAAAGATGGCCTATTTTGTTTCCCCATGATGCCCCACACACACACCCCTCCCTCCCCTCAAACGCAAACATCCCAATATAGTCTCTGGCCTCTGGTGTTCGTATTGCTTCAATATTTTATCAGACCCCTCAGAGTAAGCTGATATGAGTTGTATTTAATTTCCTCCTCCTGTCTACAAAGTAGGTCTGGAGGTGTGTGGGGTGGGGTGGGGTGGGGTGGGGTGGGGTGGGTGGTGAAAGTAGGCTACCAACTGTTAGATTAGAAGTAAATCCAGGGAAATTAGTTGAGAGTGGGTGTGAAACTGGAACTGAAATCTGCAAAAGTGTCATCTTGCACCTTCTTCTATACCTTGTGTTGCTGTGTCAGCTTTATTAATTACTGGATAGGATTTCACTTTTAAAATGAATGGAACGGAATGGGCGGTACTCTCAAGATGGTTGGGTGTTTTTCTTTTGTAAATCCAGTCTCAAAGCAGGCTCATCTACAATCAGGATTGAAAATTACTGAGGTGGGAAAACGCAGTTTTTGTATTTTGGCTTACAGTATTATTATTATTATGTACTATGTATGTATTTTTCTTTGTTCTTTCCCCCCCCCCTCTTTTTTGCACTTTGGAATATTTTGTTGTTATAAAAGAAGTTTATTTTCTATGTAATGTTTAAGAATCAATTGGATATAACTGATAAAGTACAGATGATAATATAATATAGTGCTTTCTTTTCTGCCTGTATTTTGTTATCTTTTCCTTAAGTTTTTTTCTGTTCTTTCCGATTTTGTATCCGATATCTGTACTCGCTTGTAGATGTCCGTTGACTTTCACTACTGAAATGCAATGACCTGTTTTCTGTGCTACCCCGTGGGAATGGGGAGTTACTACTGCAGTTTCTTATCGTATCAGATTCTTTTTTATGTTTGTAATAAAAAAAAAACAGAATGGCTAAAAATTCGCATGGAAAATAACCCTGATTGTCTTGTCCTCATTGTCTGCAGTGCAGACTGCAGGAGTATACAGTCAGGTATGCACTTATATGCTCGCTCAGAAAAGACAATATCAAAGAATGTGGTTCACTGAAAAAGTAAACTCCTATAGGTTTGAGTACCTCCTTATGCCTACCCAGTTAATAATGTGCTGCTGTTGACAAATGCACCTTAATTGACTTGTGAGAACCTCAGATCTAAATGTCCTGTCATTACAGTAAGCTAAATTAAGTTTGATCCTGTACTGGATATCTTAAACTCACAATCAAAGTGTAATGAAGTTGAAGTCCAGATCAAGGAAAGTGTTGAGAACACAATCACGGATTTATTACAAGAGCGCTCCTGGAGAATGACACAACACCAAAGTATCATGACCATTGAACCTCTCCCAATTACAAGTTTCCACCCTCTCTTATACAATTCGAGAGTTCCCAAAATAAAGAAAACACATGGTTGAAAAGCAACAAGACACTCCTTTAACACATGGCCTTATATGGCTGTTCTTCCAGTCTGCTAGAATTCACACAAATAGGGTTTTGACTGCTGGTAACAGGTGAAAGAGTATTTAACCTACTACCTCTGTCAGCAGTTATCTTACATAGACTGAAATGTCATTTTACCATTACAATCCATAGCTCAAAATTCAGTTGAGGCTGTCCACCCACCACCCACTTCAGCTGGACCTTGGGATCCTATATATAGTCGACATTACCTCTACTGGAATGTTCTCTAGTCTGGTCTAAGGTTGTGTTGTATATCTGGCAATCATGTAGTCAGCCTATGGCTCCCCGCTGTGAGGGGAATCCATTTGGCTCTCGCCTCCTATAGTAAGCCTGTAATGGGTTGACATTAACATGCATGGCTGCCTTGCCCCTCCTGGGCCTTTCCTCAGCTCTCTCCACCATCTCTCCATCGCCCACTCACTCACTCACTCACTCACTCACTCACCACATCGAAGCGTATCCCTCCCTATCTCCATCTCTTGGCTCACATGCCTTGCTTTATCTCACGCTCCACATTGCATCCCTATTTTTACCTCCTCCCTCCCTCCACCATTCTCCTTCACCCCACCTATTCCCATGATGTACTACCCTCTGTCCCCTCCACCATTCTCCTTCACCCCACCTATTCCCATGATGTACTACCCTCTGTCCCCTCCACCATTCTCCTTCACCCCACCTATTCCCATGTATTACCCCACCCATTACTCTGTCTCCTCCACCTTTCTCCTTCACCCCACCTATTCCCATGTACTACCCCACACCTCTATCACCACCACTACTCTCCACTCTCCACTCCATCCTTCCATCCATCCATCCAACCAACCGACAATCCAATCCCCTCTCCTAATTCTTCTCGCTCCATCCTCTCTCCCCCCCGCACACCCCCCACCCCCCCACCCCCCCCCCCCCCCCCGCGCCCCCCCTTGAATCCTACGAGGCTATACTGCTATTATGCAACACTGCTCTTCTGTGAGTGGATGTGATCGTTACGTAACACACATCTCAGACTCCGCCAGAATACTGATGAGGATACTGGAGGACAAGTCAAGGAGGGGACATGGGCGAGACAACAACAAAGGACATTAAAACATGTTTTATCTCGTTGTGTGTGGGTGTGTGTGCGACGTATGTGTGCATGAAGGACATCTCCTATTCTGCCCGTCAAAGATATACCACCACCACCCCCGAAACCAACCCCCCCTTTTTTTACACAATCGCTTTTGCTTTCATCGTGTTACTGTTCCCCCTCTCAGCATCACTCCCGTCCTCCCGTCAGTGTTGCTGGCCAAAGCTATATACCGCAGTTGGTCGATGATTCGGGCAAGGTCAACAGAGCAGCGATCGTGTGTTCCATTAGATTCTACTTTATTTAATATGCATGATACAAGATACAGTTTAGGACATGGTACTGCTATCACACTTATGTCCTATACCTGTAGGACAATAGAAATCACAACAAAATTCCATCATATAAAACTGAGAAAATTTAGACTGATCCGACCTCACAAACAGAAAAGTTAAAATATGTTTGATAGCTGCGGTTTCAAGAGTATTATATAGCTATAGTAGAAAAAAGGTGATTGCTACATATGACATCTTAATATGACTGTGATTTTATTGTAATAGGCTCTATCAACCCAGTACCTTTTAATGAGTCTTGTGCAGAAGACATCATTTCATTTGGATAGAAAGTGAGCCATATAGTGTACAAACAGCATAACGCAATCACGTTTTGACTTTGAATGTCAATGCAAAACCACCTCACTGAAAAAATATCTATTATACTGGAACCATCAGGAACTAACAAAAAAACAACAACGTAATGTACCATCACAGAAGCACTGACAGACACAGTCCAGTGTATTTATAATAGACTAGAATTTTAGTAAATTAAAAGCAATCAACACAGTGATCAAAGCCATTTGTTTTCAACTGATGTTTCGCCCCCAAGGTCAAACACTGACTGCACGGTGCATGAGGTGGCGCTACAATGCAAATCATTAACAAAGGAAGTAGTTGTATGTCTAGAACAGGGGTGGGCAACTGGCGGCCCCGGGGGCCACATGCGGCCTCCACCCTTCACTTAATGCGGCCCCCACATGTTAATATCAGAATACTGATACAGTATTGATTTCAGCTGTTTAAAATTCCAAACATACAAACATGACCTGGTCTTTTTTTGTGTCCAATCAATGTAATTGGATTTAGTTTGCCGAGTTAACATAACTAACAATGCATTTGAAATTAAATAAAAAGGTTATTTTTCAGGATCCAATTAAATAATTCGGGATTTAAATTCAAATATAGCAAAAATAGCCGATCTACAAGCTCAAAACGCGTCGCACTTGAGCTTGTAGATCGGCTATTTTTTGGCCCTTTGGAGTGAGTGTGGAAATATAGTGTCCCTCTCCATCTCAAAGTTGCCCACCCCTGGTCTAGAAAATATATTTTGCTAATGTCGTCAGCACACAGATGTATGAATATACCCATACGATAACAATTATTTCAATGTCAACTGTTTGTTTCAGTGTGACTTTTAAAGACAGTAAGTACACTTGGTGTAAAATATGCAGAAAGACAATTTTACTGGATTTTCATGCAGCATAATCATAATCCCAAACTACAGGGATCTATTAAACTGGAAGCACAAATGACTTTGGGGGGGCATTTTGTCTATTTAATATCATAGCGACTTTACATATAATAACATCATTGAAAAACAAAACAAACATAAAAACAAGCACTGAATATCATCGAGTATTATTGCCATACGTTTTACGTCTGCAACTTTATACAATGTCAATAATGAGCACAAGCTGACAATATAGTCTCTATCAGCTGAAGACACTTGAGATGTTGAGTCCCATTGCTTAACAGTCTGTCATGTACTGTATTTACTAATGTATACAGACACAGAACTCTGAACTCATAATTTTCTGACTCAAGGTTTTGCCAAACTATAAGCTAAGCTGCCTGAAGTCTGCTCTCTAAACCCAACATTGCTTGTGGTAACCATGAAACACAAGAAACCAAAGATTACGATTTCTTAAAATCGTTACTGTTGAAGCTTTTCATGAAAGAAAGTGTTGTATGAGGTAAATGTGAACCTGCCTGCCCTGTACTAAGTTTACATATTTAAAAAAAAATGAAAATGATTCCCATATAACTGTTGGGGGGGTTTTGTTATAAAGCTGTTTAAAAAGGGAAGAAAAAAAAAAGAGTTCAAAAGCACAGTTTACCCTTTGAAGTCCCTGCGTTGTTGTCATTGGTTAAGTTAAGAGTTTTGTTCCTCAATGGGAAATATAGAATAACCTGACACATCACAATCAATGGATGCCTTTTTTACATCACCATTACCGTTTAGAATAAATAACAGCACTCTTCATATCTTGGGTATATTTGGCAAACATAAGTGGATTTCATTAATAAAGACACAAACAGAATCCCTAGTCTCACAACAAGGGAAGAAAAGAAAAAAAGACAATGACATACCGGTAGTCATTTATTTACAAGCATCATAAGAGCAGACATCTTTGGGTCTGGCAAAAAAAAGAAAATAAATCCAGCCTTCAATAACCCACTTGCAGTGTGCAGTAAAATAGCAGACCTACAAGCTCATAGCGCGCCACTCGGTGGCGCGCTATGAGCTTGTAGGTCTGCTATTTTTGCAGTAAAATAAACAAGTCTACATTATACTTTACCCCTCCACCTGTGAGGGCCCGAGAAAAAGTCACCCAACATCATGATGACCAATCGCCTTCATCAACAGGCAGTGACCTACTGAGCATAAAACTGAAGAACACATTTTTAGCCTCCTTTTCATAATAAAAGTCATCATTGGGGAAATCCCCAATAATGGTCTTGTTTTAGAAACTCTGTGTGAGACACTGGAAGCTGTTAAAGTAAAAAAAAAAAAGAAAAGAGAAGAAATTAAAAAAAGAAACAAAAAAAAGGAAAAACAATATTTTACAACATGCATTGTTTTTTAGTTTAGTTTTTAACTCTCAGGTCTCACCCCATGTGGTATCATCAGTACAAATAAGGAGTCTGCCCATCTTCACCACCACTGTGATACTGAATCCTCGGGCACAGTGTCGCTTTCCAAGGAAGAGTGCAAAAAAGAAATGTTTACACACATCTAGATGGTGTGGGGAGAATAAGAATATATACACAACGAGTTCCTTCAAGTTTTTGCGTGCTGTGTGAATGTTGGTACAAGACACACATCTGTGTGTATGTGTTTACATTACAAGCCACGGCTACTGCAAAAGGAAGAACTATGACTGAATTGCACTGCTTAATACCAACTCCCTTACCTCTCCCATGGCTGGGGAGGTACATTAGCTCTTTACCTTTCTAGACTCCCCTCTTTCTCAGGTCGGGTCTGAGTGTCCTCCAAACTTTTTCTATTAATATGTTCCTCTCCTGCCCCATAGTGAATAAATCATGATTTCACATGTCATTCTTTTGAGCCTCAAAGGCTCAAATGTATAACTAAAGTGAGTGACAGGGGGGAAGGGTACCAGAATTGAAGAAGTGTGCCTTTGAATATTCACAACTTACTGTATGCCATACCCATGCTTTGGTCCACTCAGAAACTAATCGCTGCATGTTAGTACATATGTGCATTTAAAAGGCCAGCGTCCTTTTATGCAAGCCTATTCATTTCGCATCTCTCATCATCTCCTGACTTTCGACAACCCATTCAGAAAGACCAACAAGTCAGTGTTATGAAATGTTTGCATATTTTTCCCTGTATGTTTGACAGACAGTGTGGACTGCCCCCAGAACCACCGTGTTTTTTCCTTTCCTCTACATGGTGTAGGAGCCAGGCGCTCTCTCTCCACAGACCTGCTCCTGTATATAGCTGCCCTTACACCGCCTGCCCGACCCGTCGGTATCCACAACTCCAACGACCATCGTGTTGGCGGCAGGAGCGCCTGGAGCTCGGCGCTGGTCAACAATAACAGCAGTTATTTAGTTTTATCTTCCCTTGGATGTTTGTTGTGTCTGTGTTGTATTCAGCAGGGGGGAAATCGGGAGTTCTTTTCTCTGTCTCGTCAGTGATTCTTTGATTACTTCAGAAGAAGAAGATAAGAAGTATAAGGTTCTTGCTCAGGTGTCTTTTTTTACAGCGGGCCGTACTTGGCTTCGTAGCGGGCCAGGACGTTCTTGCAGCGGCCGCAGTCCTTGCGCAGCTCGGCCACCTGCTGGCGCAGCGCGGCGTTCTCCCGCTCCAGGAAGGAGGCGCGCACCGTGATCTGGTTCTCCTTCAGGCGCCGGGCGTCGCGCGAGCGCTTGGCCGCCACGTTGTTTTTCTTCCGCCGACACCAGTACTTATCGTCCTGATGGAGAGAGAGAGAGAGAGAGAGAGAGAGAGAGAGAGAGAGAGAGAGAGAACAGGAGTCAGATATAAAAGTGATGGGGAGCTGAGTTAACCCATTTTGGCCTGACGTCGAAATTTAAAAAATGTCTTTTTTAAAATGTATTTTTTTCTGAAAAACCTCATGTTTCTAGATCAGTGGTTCTCAATATTTCATGTCAAGGACCCCCAAAAATATATGAAATTGGCCGCTGACCCCCCCATCTGAAAATGTGTTGTTTCAGGGACCCACCTCCCAGAAGCAAAGATTTGAGTTAAAAACGTTCAAAAATAGCAGACCCACAAGCTCGTATAACGCTATGAGCTTGCAGATCTGATATTTTTCAATAGCTAAAGCATAGCATGATGCTAACACCAAAAGGGGTTCCTTCCCCCGCCCAAAGTGGGTTAAGGATTTGAGGGACAGATGACGACATCACAACAGACATCTGTGTTGTGAGAACATCCACCCTATCGTTGCTCTTTAATCCACCGACATGCCTTTATTGTTGTTCGTTTCAAGCCTCTGCGTGCAACAGTAATAGTGCTTTAATCTTGTCCCATCCAATTATCACAAACATGGTGACGTAGAGCCACCCGTCTCAAACCCATTGCATATACACTTGCTATTTCAGGCAACAGGATATTAAAAGTTTACTATTAATAGTGAGAACAATCTATCTAATCCTTTTATAACACTGACATTACTATTCATTTATAATTGCCTAAACTCACCACTAAAGCGGTTGCAATATCTCCAATATTACCTTTACCTGTCATAGATAACGTAGATAGCTCCTATGTCATTGATAGATAACCCTTTTGGTGTTAGCATTATGTTATGCTTTAGCTATTGAAAAATAGCAGATCTACAAGCTCATAGCGCGCCACCGAGTGGCGCGCTACGAGCTTGTAGGTCTGCTATTTTTGAAAAATCGAAGAACGACTGACGTAGAAACATAGCTTTTTCAGAAAACTGTCAGGATGTAGAAGACATTTTTAGAATCTGATCTCAGGTCAAAATGGGATAATTAACTACCAGCGATCTATGTGTGAGCAACACTGAACATCTTTCAGGGTGAGGTTCTTGTCACCACATTTGCATATACTATAGTGTGAATGAACCAATCATTCTGTTCACCTTCTGTTCATTTGGGACGTACACCTTCTTCGCCTTCTTGATCATCGGCTGTGGTTTGAGCTCCTCGTCGGAGAACTTGTGTTTGCGTGGGTTGAACAGCTCTCCTCCCGGAACGCTGGAGAGCACCAGGTCCGTCGGGTCCGGCTGGAAGTTAATGTCCACCTCGATGGCCTCCGGATCGATAGGGGAGGGTGTGTTTCGACCTACACCCTTACGTTCTATAGGGGGGGAAAAGATTCAAGATTCAAGATTCAATAATCTATTTGCCATGTCAACAAGTTGATAGGAATTTGTCTTGGTTCATACTCAACATATAACAGACAACCAACCATAGATACACAAACAAGAAGGACAATACAATACAAAAACCAGCAGCATAGGAAATTATGTTCAGATGTCTAATGGCTACGGGGTAAGTGCTATCTCTGAAGCCAGATGTTGAGCTCTGGATACTTCTATATCTCCTGCCTGATGGGAGGAGATTGAAGAGGTGATGTGCAGGATGGGAGTTTGTTTGCAATGATTTTATTTGTCTTCCTAATTATTCTGGTGGAATAGAGTGAGGAAAGTGTAGGGAGGCCTACATCCAATGTTTTTTGATGCGCGACGTACTACTCTTTCCAGCTTTGAAAAAGAAAAGAAAAGCAAGACACCATAGAAATAAATGTATGGAACAGACATATCCATTCATGTTATCAACGCTGTTGCCTGTTGTGTCAAAACATGAAAGAGGAGGTAACCAATCCAGGGGGGCCTCTGTCACAAGTCTGTTCGATATATAATAATGACATGTTGATTATGATATAGCAATACGCATCATCGGGTCCCCCCGGGCCAGCACAGTAGTTGTCTATGTACACGTAAGCATGGTACAGTACCTAAGATTCATCTATACTATTTTATATCTATGCAAATAACAGAGTTTAACCCATT